>NC_142209.1:9933110-10090749 GCF_049639895.1 Pseudopodoces humilis
CAGTAATTAGCACAGGGTGTACTCTGTGATAATTAGGAATGTTTTACACATCAGATGGTGATGTTGACTTTTGAGGGCAACCACCTGGACTCAACTCTTACTAGCTAAAACAAATATTTTTGTATTTCTATTTGTTTCAGTGTTTCAAAATGCCTGTGGTAAATTACTTTAACTGTTTAATCACTAAATAATAGATCCATGCAATCAATTAGCTGAATAGTATGATCACTGGGACAAGTTGCTGATACCCAGAGGTGACACTGTAGCTGAGATACGCAGTTTGTGTATTTTAATTTCTCTTGAGTGCAAGGTGAAACTTCTACTATCTTGAAAGCCAGGTGCATGTTGCTTTCCAGCTTTCTCTCCTCTTTACCTGACCTGGTATTTAAACCTTCTGAACCCTGGTATCATAGATTTGTGGTGTCTGGTCCATTTTTGACTTGTTATTCATCATAAAGATGTAGTGTGACATTCCTAGTGGAGAAAATAATGACTATTAAATCCACAAAAAAACCCATGAAACAAAACATGACCCAGAAATTTATATCATCAGGTCTCATTATAATCTCTTTGCAAACTTGTTAGATTAAAGCAGATTTGTTAAAACATCAAAAAATTTAGGGCCTTGAAAGCAGCAGTAGTTCATGAAATAAATTCAGGAAAAGATCAGAATATGTACCATGGACCTATATTCTGTCTGATAGTTAATGCAGAATTTGGGGGCTTACTTCTGATCTACTGTGAAATATGGACAGTTTCTAGTCTAACTCATGGCTTGTGTGGATTAATTTCTGTACCTGAAGCTTTCCCTAAATTTCTCGTGTTAGTTCATATCCAAACTGAGGGGAGGGTATTTTCATTTCTAGTGGCAATGAGAAGGCAGTCTCATAAGAAGATGTAAAAGCTGGGCATTTCTGTCAATTTTCATAAGAATTATATTTGAAAGCTGTGCAATTTGAAGACTTGCCCTGTTTCCTCCTCAGATCAATAATTGCTAAACTCAAACATAAACCTTCCCTTAGGTGCATTTGTCAGACATATTTGTATTCAGTGTGAGATTACTGGTTGTTATGAAGTGAAGGCTCTACCACAGCCATGGAAATACTGAGCTTGTAAATACCCTTTAGGTGCAGACAGCACAAAAAGTTATTCATTATGCTTCTGCTGCCTCTTTTACAGTTTATACTCCTAAGGTTCATTCCCACTACTATATGTTAACATGTAATTTCTGACACTAATTTTCAAAACATTAGTGATTTGGGTGGGGGGGAAGGAGGAGTTATATTTTGAAAAAAATCTCTTAAGTTCAAAAAATTGCAAGTGTTGCATTTCAAGAGGATGAAATAATCTATTTTAAACTAGGAAGGAATTTGTGGACACTGTATCTATGGAATAATGTCAGATAAATTTAAATGTGTTAACTGTGTGATGCCATTACAAATGCTTTTTTTGGCTGAAAAGGATCAGTGATTACTTATAAAATAAAGACATTAAATTATTTCAGCTAGGCCTGGCTGGGCTCTTTGGAATGTGGTCTAAGTTTCTGGCACATGAACTTAAGGAGGATGTATGGGAATTAAAAAAAAAAAAGTTCAAACAAAATCATACAAAACTGAAATAAAAGAGAAGGCAAGATGTAAAAATTATTCTGCAGTGAGTGTCATCATGCAACTGCTTGGAAAAATAACTGATTACCATTGTAACTCTGGTAAGTAAAAAAGATATACATTAATAGGAAAAAAAACGTGGTTGGCAAGAAAAAGAGGTATTTACATGAGGTAAAAGTCAGGATTGCAACAGCCTTTTTTTTTTCCAGAAAGACATGGTTGGAGTCTAAAATTGTCTAGATACTGCTTCCATTTCAACTATAAATGACTTCTGTACTTAACTCTTTAACTTACTGTATCACTTCACCATCTGTAAAGCAAGAGATGTTAGTGCGGTGGTGTCAGCTGTGCCAAAAAGCAAGTCTATCATATTCATCCTGCCATGGTCCTGAATATCACAGACTATTTCTATCACAGAAACTCTTTGACTTGTAGTTTTAGAGATAAAACCTTTCTGTACTTGCTAAGGAGAAATTATAGAACTAATACAGAAGCTGTTGGTCTGGATATTTAAAATCATCTTATGCCAGAAGCCAAGGAGAAAAGAGTGAACTTAGAGGTAATTAAAAAAACCAACAATTCCAAACTTCATAACAAGCCCTTAGTACCATCTCTGCTGTCCTCAAACATGGTGATCTGCACACTGGGGAACAGCAACTGATCTCACACGGATGGGAAGTGCATTCCCTCTCCTCTTCCTCCGCTGCTGTAAAAGCAGTGCTCCTATTATGTCAAGGTCCATCGCATTTACTGCAACTTTGATATGCTTGACCTAAAAATATTGCTGGGAGTGAATTATTTACAATGGCACTGAGGAGCAATTTTTTAGAATGTTTCTATGGCCAGTGGCCATTGTACTGAGTACAAATGTATGATATTAACAAAAAACATGAAAATTACTATGAAACCTTTCCACAGTATATCACACTTATCATCACCAAATTGGGATTGTTCTGTGGCTTTACAGCATAAGGAAACATATGTGCAAGCCAGCATTTCTTGTGGGTGTGGAATAATAGTGTCATTTTCCAATAAATATTATTAAATAACTAGTCTGCAGAGGTTGATTTCAAGTTGTATGAAGTACTATATGTCTGTGCACTAAGGAGTCATTTTTCAATTTCTATATGAAAACATGGTGAAACTCAAGTCACTGATAGATTCCCATTCTAGGCACCATTAAAAAGACAACTTCTGAAGATTCTCCTCTTCAGAAACCAGTAAAAACTTGCAGAACAGGTAGAAATATTTGTTTTATATTTGTAATGAGAGTGGTCTATCTGTGCCTAGGTCAATGCTGGCTGAGGTTCCTGCAGCCTGGCCTAGTAGGGTATGAATAGCTGTTCTTCCATTAGCAAGTGTATGGAACAAAATGATGATTGAAAGCAAGAGAGATGTGTTTTTTGAGGTAAAGTATTGCCTTAGAAAATAATGTAACTTTCTTTTTCTTGCAGTCTGTCCCTCCTCAATGTTAATCATTGAGGCATTATCAGTTAGTAGAGAAAACATATATACAGAAACCACTCATGTTCCAGGACATTCTTTCCAGTGATGAGAAATTCCAGATTCTTCTGTTTTGCTAAGTATTTTCTCTATTAAAAACACATAGCACATCTATAACTAGCATTAATAAGTGTTTTGCAAAATTAAGAACTGGTTTTTAAGTTTCAGTAAAGAACTTTGTTTTGTACCAATAACATACGAACTACAGCTTAATTTGAAATTTTCTCCTTCTAGACAGAACATATACCTCTGAGTCTTGCTTTTATATGATCTTTATCTCCCTGCAGTATTTAAATCTGTAGTAATTCAAATTCCCATTTTTGTAGAAATGGGTAAACCTAAAGATACAGGCTTATCTCTGAACAGTGTTGCTGAGAAATCATTTATCCACGGCAAATCTTCCTTTTAATACTTTACTCTTCTGTCTCTGACCATGATATTATTCAGTGAGCAACAGACCATGTGGGGGGTTCTCTAGTAAATACTGGAATGAGAAGAGATAATTTTCCCAAACACCAATTTTAAATAATGTCCAAATAATTTCAGGATTTATTTTGTTAGTGTGGTTGTTTCTTGAGGAACTGTGGGGTGAGGCATGGGGAGTGGTCTATAAATACTAGTTGCACATGTGACAGAGGACTGATCTCTTTCATGATTGAAATACATTTCTACCATTTAATTAGACTGATAACAGTTAAAGAAGTGACTATAGATGTATTGTCCCATGATAGCCTTGACACTTTTATGGTGTTCAGTTCCTATTGTGAAACATGGATAAACCAAGCAAGCTCAATACAAAAGATAACTTGTGTGACTGATGTGCTGAGGAAACTTTGTAAATAATCAGATTAAAGTACTGTTTATAAGGACTCCCATAATAAGAAGAATTATATGAGTGATACGATGATATACTGTGAGTTTTCCTGATTTTTTTAAGCAATTCCTGTTGCAGAGTACTTGAGTTGCACTGAGTCTACAGGCTGAACTTACCTTGGATGATTGTGTGAAGTGAGAAATATAGACTGGTCCTTCTGTGTGTCTGACCAGGTTAATAAAAGGTTATAAAGAAATAAGGACACAACTGTGAGCGTATTCACATTTTATTTTCTTATTGCAAAACTCAGAGCGTGACATAGGTACTCGGTTTACAATTCAACAACTTTACAATTTAACTGCTTTTCCATTATTATTTCTGGATATACATTTCTCTGTCATCTTTCAGATCCCTAAAAATAGCAAATGCAATAGTATTTGTGTTCTTAAAATCAGTTTCATGTAAAATTAATTAATATTTTTTGACATAACATTTTTATCCATAACTCTTAAATCCCATTTGTTCCCAGCTGTATATGTCATGACAAGTATAGAATAAACTTTTGAACTCTTCAACAATGCCTAGTTAAATGACAACTAAATATTCTTTCCTCTTATGTTAGAGGCCTTAGGAGTGGATATACTGAGTGTCCTATCCTGTTATTTTTTCTGCACACATACTAAATAAGAACTTTCACATTTTCAGTGGCACTGAACCCTGTGAGGACAATACCCAAGAAAAACGCAGTGGGTTTTCTTTTCCAGTCAGCTAAGTTAAACACACTCAAAACCAAACAAGCAAAAACTGGATACCCCCAACTATTTTTCTGACCAGAAAACTGTAGCTTAAAAGAAGTGTTTGCTTCTCACTATTGCCTTCAGAGCCGCTACTCCTCTCAATGGCAACTGTACAATGTGAGGCCACAGTTGCATTCATTGTTCAGTGAGCTTGTCCACATAGTTAAACCCACCGACAGCAATGAATGTTGATTGTGACCTTTTTTTAAAGCTTGGCAGGGTGAGGGAGAAACATCATATGATGGTTAGGTTGCTATCTTCGGTGTTAAGGCCTGAAAGCATGAAGTAAGGAGGAGGATGGTTAGCTGGAGGGTACAATCAACGGTCGATGGTTTTCACTTTAATTCCAAACTCACCGACAGCGTTGAATGTTCACTGAAGCAACCACTACAACAGAACTCCATTGACTTGACTGCATCCTCAAACGTCTGAAAGTAGGGGGGGGAAAAATCAAAATTCACACAGTGATTTTAATCATACAGATGATGCAACTTCAATCATTTTTCTCTTACCGACACCAACACCCTTCTCTGCCCATCATGTTTCAGTCTTTCTGCAAGGAGCTGGTAGTTTCCCAGACTTCTTTCTATGAAAAGAAAATATATTTCAGTTATTCAGGCTTTAAAAATAAAGGTTAGAGATCCAGGCATGAGTTAATGTCTGTTATTTCACAAGACTGAACTTCACAGTAAAACAAAACATGAGATTTCATAAATGAACAGAGCTGGCTAAGAGTTTTAAAAATTAGTGTTGCCAATTAGAGATTGCTTTACTGAGCAAAATTTCTTCTATTGACATGGTTCAATTGGATTAAAGCTTGTTTAGGATTGGTGAAAAATACATTTTCTTTGAAGAAGGCTTAATTTTTCAAAAAACATCTGAGACAGAAGGCCTTTATTTCCTTACAAATTTTCACACATGCAGAACCCGTTGTGATAGTTTTCAGGAGAAAAAAATGTCAGTGTATATCAAGGCTTGACCTCTATTTATTTTCTTTTTTTTTTTGTGTCAGCATGCTGTGCACATTCAGCTGATCATCGCACAGTGAAGTCCCTATTATTAAAAAATTTCCACAGTAGCGCAGCACTTTTTCCTAGTTGTCTGCGCTTTCCAACTCAATTTTCCTAATTATTAATAAAAATAAATAATAATTTTGTAAAAATTTTTTTTTTAGTTTTTGTTTTGTAGAAGAGTTTTAGAAGCTGGATATGAAGGCAAAACATGGTAATCCAGAAATTTTACCTTATTTTCATTTGTGAGCAGAATTCTTATGCAGAAGGTGTTCTTGAAGCTCAGCTTGTCACATTTCTGCTAGGTCCGCTCTTAACTGTGCTGAAATTAAGTGACTGGTTCATTGACTTATATGAATTGCTGTTTGTTTGTTTACTTTATCCTTTGGTTAAAGATGCTCAGTACTTTCTCTCTCTTATGCTTCCATCGTTATTTATAAGACTTTATAAATGTTTGGAGTTTTGTCTGTACTTGTGTTAAGGGAGCCCACACTATAGGACTGGAGTTCATCAGTGTGCTGCCCGTGCCCCTTTTGTAAACAAACGCTATGACAAGGACTTGGTCCTAACTGTTTTTTCCAAGTAGTTGCTCTGCATGTAGAGGTATTTATTACATCATTTAACTCAACTGTATTTTCCATCTATTAGAACTAAAAGAAAAAGTCATTAATATAGCCTACTGGAAAACCAGACAAGAATAGAATCAACTCATTTTCTTCTTTATGGTAGATTAGATGTGTTATGAAGGCCACTGTGATTATGAATATAGATAAATCAAATATATTTTAATTAAATGTGGCAGCACAACTTTCTTTCCCAATACAGCAGCACAGTGTATTTGCTGCCAACACTTTAGCTTTGATTATTTTTATTTCTCCATCTATTTGTACTGAAATTTCAAAGGTTTGATTCCATGGATGTTGGGAGAATACCTCTGCACACTAGCATGAGTGATGAAAGAATAAGGCTCTCCAGCTCAGTCTTATGTGTATTTTCATTTGTTTAAGGTCTGCCCTGTTATAAGCTTGTTCTCTGTATGTCGTTTCTTTCAGTACTCATTCCTATGCCCTTATTGCCTGCTTCCATCTGTCACTTCATATTTCCATATGGGGGCTTGCCTGGTTGATATCTGGCAATTGGGATGGGGTGCAGGGGAAGGAGAGGAGCTGTGTAGAGCTTGTGGCCAGGTGGATTACATTTCAGAAGGAATTACTTTCACAGGTTGTTATTAATGCTTCCCCACCCCCTATCATAGAAAACCTCAGTATTTTCTTGGTCACCTAGCCCCTGAAATGGGCTGAAACTTCTAAGTACAGAAGGTATTTCTGGGTTCTAGCCCTGATTCATGATGTGTGCAGGTTATGCAGGGTAAATATGCTTTCATCTTCCTTCATCTGGTTTTATTTTTTAAAAAATCCCTTACCAGGCTTAGCTAGCTATTACAAATGCCAGGTTTATTTTAAATTTTATTTCAGATCTGCATGCTTATGTGAACATTCAGATTGGATGTATTTTTTTACTTTATTTAAGGTTAGTAGGTCATAAATAAACCAAAGCACTTTCCTTGCTTTGAGCAATAGGGTCATGATGTACATGAAATATCGCTTTAAGAAAACTGGAACCTAATGTGAATTGACAGAGGTACATGAGGAAGTAGTTCATCGTGTCGCTACAAAGGCCATAGGGATTTGGACTGCTAGAGCTGCCTGTCTTAGGAATAGATTAGATATCTTGTCTGATGACCTGTACTTAATTTAAGTGACTGCCTTTGCAAGTCCTTCCAGAGGGCAACTGTGTGAAGTAGAGCATCTCATCTTCAGTCCTTTTCCTCCTCTTGATGGCCTGACCTAAATTGAAGATGTGGTTGTTGTGTTGCACAAATAGAAAATTAGTTCAATACCATGTGGACTGCATCTTCAGTTCTAATTAATTACCTTTTCAATTTTGACCTTGCTATGTTAAGTCAAATACCAACATTCCAACTTCATTGTATGTTAATACTGGGGAGCTGTTATACAGTGCACTCATGTTAACAACTGCCTTATGTAAAATAGACAAAAGCTCCCTCTCTCTGCTTAGAAATGGTGGCGCTGTCAAGTACTACTCCGCCCTGCTTATTGCCCCACCTTTTCCTTTCTTCTCTCTTGCTCACACAAATGCTAGATGAGATATGAAAGATGTTAGCCAGATAGAAGTCTGGCTTGCAGGCCACTTCAAACAGCTGCCTTAGAACTGTTCCCAATCTTATTGCTGGTACAGCAGGGAGATTGCTTAGGTGAACACACAGAACTCAGCCGTGGGGCTCCTGTAGCTTTAGGTACTTTTTCTAATGGTGCATTAAAATAGTCCTTTGAGTTAGTATACCGGTTAAAATACCATGTTAACAAATTTATAAGGTAGATGCTCCATGTGGTTTACAGCATCATTTTTCTTCTGCTGACATGGAATTGTTTGTTAGTGGAAGGCGGAGTTAAAACTTTCTGAAGCCAAATATTCATTTGTATCAAAGGAAGACAACAGAGCAGTATCCATACTGATACTGCAAAGTTATCTCATGGATGCAGTTGTTGGCTACTTCCACCTCCCACTTGCCCTCTCCCACAGTCTGTCAACAGACTTCCAGTTATACACTTGGGGACAGGAAGAAATGCAATGTGTGGATGTGTTTTTTTAATTGTCTTGCAAAAGTGAATTCCAGTGGCAGAGTCTAAAAATGGCAGTAGCACACTTGGGATCAGATTCACAGCTAGAGTAAACTGACACAGCTCCATTGACGTCAGTGGCATTTGCGTTTACACCAACTGATACCTGGATGCTCGTCTGGAAAAACGTGAATTAGAATGATCAGTTATTGGTTTTTATATTTTCAATTTTTTGTGTTGTGTTCATCTTTTTTATTAAACCTTTCTAAAATGACAAATTTTCATGTTGTACTGACATTTTACTTTCAATAAATCAGCAGTAATACTAAATCTCTGTAAGTATTGACACTGCTATGCTTCCACCAAAAGGAATTAAATCCAGTTGACTGTAGTTATTAGAAATTCAATTTGTTCTTAGATGACTTTGAGTTATATGCTGAAAGGAAAAAATCTGTGCACCTATCAAAAGGACAAAATGAAAAGTATTTGTTTCTTCTATGATCTTAAAAGCTGCAAGAACAGAATCAAATAACAATCACTATAATCTAAGACTCTCAGTGTACTCTACAGATACTAACTGCAGTTGTTTCTGCAGCGTGTTGGAATGTAGCAGCTCTTAATTACTGATGCAGTAAATCTAAGGCTAAAGTTTTTCAAGAAATCCAACCACACAATCACCATGTTTTCATGTTCCCTTACACCTGTGGAAACATCTCTGTTAACCTCTGCTGGGGAAAAAAAAAAAAAAAAAAAAAAAGTTTGATGGAGTATTTCACCATTTACTGGAGTACAGCCACCTCTGGGAAAAAGTAGCAGCTGCACAATATCTTGAAGCACTAGTGCATGCCATCCTGAGACAGGAGAAAAAAACTGTGATTGCCTTGTTTAAATTCTGCATTCTACAAAGTTGCTTTTTTGTACAATCCTGGTTCTTGCTCATGGAATAGGAGGGCAGAAAACCAGAAAACACTTTGAAGTGAAATACTGTCCACAAAACTGGTTATAAAACTAAATCAAAACTTGTTTGACATGCATAGCCATCACATAGTGTTCTGAAGTTCACTCAGAACTTTTATCAGAGTTCTGATGGCCTAGAAACTGTGACATCTCCAAACATGTTGCTTCATATGTTTGTAGGCTTTGACTAAGTTTTTTGAGTAAGTTTGCTGCCCAAAAATTGACTGTGCTCTTGAAATTAAACCCATCAGCTAATATTACATGTTTACAACACAGGCTGTGAGGTGGGATACTGATTAGCCAAGCTAATTTAGGAACAGAACAAATGTGAGGAGCAGCAGTGATATTAGCTCAATCAAATATTTGATTGCGCTTCCAGAAATAATTTAATTGCAGAGCTCAAAACTATGCTTTGCCCATTAGAATTTTACCTGATTAGTATTTTGTTATATCTTGATACTAAAGAAACTTCCAAGCCCAAATTTAATGTGAAAGTGTACACAGTAATATTGGCTTTTTGCTTACTTTAGCAAAAGTTTAACTTGCTGTGTCTCAATCAATATAATTTGTTACTCTTATTTAACAAATCATAGTTGCACTCATATTCTAAACAGACTTTTATATCTGCCCTTTTGAGTCTGACTGCAATTTATTACTTTGTGTCGTTGGTCCTGTTTGAAATTGCAAGTACTTTTCCAGTGTATGGGATTAAGGCCCTGGCTCTATGAGATCTGCTTTTTATTTAAAGCCAAGAAATTGGTAAATAAATTTTAACACTGCCTGAAATTTCCCAGTCTTTTGGATCACAATTCTTCACTCTTTGTTACTGGAACACATTACTATTTATGGAAGATATGCACATATTTCAGTGTCCATAAATTATACGCAAACATCTGTTCTTCAGATCAGTAGATGGAGTATGGTAACTAGTTCTTACATTGATATCCGTGAAGTAACTCTCACCTATTGATGTTATACTTAAACTTTAATATTTTAGCAAATATTTCAGTAATTCAACTTTTCAAGACAATGTTAGTCAAAACAGTATAAATTGCAAGCATAGTTAAGCATAGAGTTAGTTCTGTGTGGCCTGTACCTGAAAAATGCCAAGTGAAAGTTGTAAGATAGAGGGTAAATATTCATAGCAACAGGATCAACCTGGCTAAAACACAAAAGGTTCTATTAGTAATTCTCTCTGCACTCATTGCTGCCTTTGAAGAGAATTTATTTCCCTCCCCCTTCCTGTGTTACAGCTTTAAACAGGCATCCTTTTCTTATTTGATGAATCTGGACTGTGTGTAGTGGTCTACATTTTTGTCTTAGTAGTATGATCTATTTCCCACATGATTCTGCAGGCAAGGTTCTAAGGCCAATAATTGTGTAGCTGTGCTCTGAAAACATATGGTGTGTGCGGAAACTGGGGCTGTGTACAAGGCAAAATGTAAGAGGTGGGAAAGACAATATTGTAGGATAGGATGGACACAGGATGGAAAGGCAGAGGATGAGTTTTCGTATTCTGTCTTCAATCTCAGTGTCAGGATTTTTGGATAAAGAGATTTCATTTGTAAAGAAAAGAATCTTCAGCATCTATCCTGTTTAGCATTTATGTCAAGCCTTTATTTGGTTGTAATACGTACTGTGTGTACATTGATTGTTTTTCAACATCTCCTTTGTGTTTGTATTCTTTTTCAAGAACAGAGCCTTGATGCTTTGAGACTAAAGATATAAATGTCAGCACAGTTGAATTTTCATAGGAAGAATGTATGTATAAAAATGGAGAGCAAAAACATTCCATATTTTTAAAAGTTGAGTCCTACTGTAGTCAGCCGTAAGACATGAGACTAGTTCTTTTTCTGCAGAAAATGGACTTGCTTTTAAGTTGCCTACTAATCTTCTTGGTATAAAAACTCTCAAGCTGCTTTGGAATGAATTCAGAACCCCCTTTTAGGATTTCTGGAATACTTCAGTACCATTTGCATATTGTCTTTTATGTTCTTCACAGTGAATATGTGAAATAGATACATTTAGAAAAACATGCTTGTGGGTTTTCAAAACCTTTTGTTTAATTTTTGCTCCTGATTTTAAAAATAATTTTCTAGAATTTTCTGTAAAAGGTGCTGTGAGTATAGGTTTGCTTAAGAGAGCCTCCATGTGTCCATCTCACTGCCAGAGTGGAGTGCAATAGCAATTGGCTTTAATATCCCATCCCCCTCTTCGTTCTGTGTTGCCATAGGAATGGTCTGTGAGAATTACCAAATTCAAATAATTATGGTCCTGCTGCACAAAGTTTCTTTTGATCAAGAGCGAGTCATTTGAACCCTGATGTTTAGTGGGTAATACTTACAGCCTCATAAAAGTGTAGTGATGGCTGGTATCTCATAGTGCTTTGAACATGTGAAGTGCTATATAAACAGTATAGGGCTATTGCACAAAACTCAAGCTATTAGCATTTGAGGCACAGTGCCCCAGGCCCTTGGAGGGGAAGTCACATCCTCACTGGAAAAGAGGCACCTTTTTGATTTCTGTCTGCTTCCAGATTAGGTATCAGGAGCTCTCGAGGTAGCATAGAAATATGAAAGACTTGTTTTTTCAGATACTGTGTCTACTACATTGCACTGGATTCTAATGAGTAGAACTGCAATTCTGAAAATGTGAGGGTGGTAAATCATTGCCTGGTTGCATTATTTCCTTTGCTGCAATTGCATTTTGGCATTTCTGCATTTTTTCCCTTTTTGAAATTTCTGTACGCAAATCTATTTGTTACTAACATCCTCACTTTTTTTTTTATGTGTAATTTGGAACAGATGAGAAATTATGCTTCATCTTTGTTCCCAAAAATATCACCATACTTTACAGAACTTAGACCACAAATGCAATTTGAGAATGTGTAGAACACACCATGAATGTCTGTGTGTAAATGGTGAAGTCTTGTTCTTAAGGTAGCAATACAGGTTAAGAGAACAGGCCATGTGCATCTGCTACACGGCTGATGTAACTGCCTGTTAGAGCTGAAGGTACTGCTCAGTTGGGAACAGTTTTCCTAGGATTGATGGAATTGCCTGATTTGCTTTGTTTTGACTCTTTTTCACATTTTGCACACTGATAAACAAGGGCTTCTGCTTAGGTCCCACAAGGCGTACCTATCCTTGCAATCACCATAACATGAAGTCTGGGGCAGTAGAAGGGCTCACGACTATCTTCAGGGAGAAGAGGAAATTCCTTGAAGTCTTTTTATGCCAGTCATTGCTCCAGTTTAAAAACAAAGCAATTATTGGTCCAGAGCTGGCAAAACATTCTTTTTGCTTTTTGATGGTGTAACTTCTCACCAGTAGAGACTATTCTAAAGGACTGCATTTTTCTGCTTGCTTGTTGTGTGGCTTTTTTAATGTCTCAAGCTAAGCTCTTAGGCAGGTTAAATGGTGTAAACAAGTTTTGGATTTTTGTTACTGTTATCTAAGAACAGCCATTCAAAACAAATATGCTATTGGACTCAACTCTAAAAAGCTCTGAACACAGAATAAGCTCAGACTTTGAAGGACTGGGCACACAGCTTTAAATATTTAGCATGGCAAAACCCATTGCAGTACAATTACTTGTACAGGATCCAATGATTTACAGCACAAATGAGAAGCATAATCCCATGTATTCAGGGAGCAAATTCCTAGTTAGTTTACTGTTTTCTGGTGGCTCTTTTTTATCAAGACCAACACACACAAACACAAAATACCTTTTCCTGCTCTGGCAGAGTTTTTTTTAAGTAATACATATTCTTCTAAAGAAAAATAGCCCACAATAAGTAGATACAAATTACCAGAACTGTTCTAAAGGCCTTTTCTTTATTACTGAAAAATGGCATGGCCTTTAATGGTTTGTAATCTGCGTCTGTTTCTGTGGCTTTCTCAACATCCTCCTCCTTGTCCTTGTTGAGCCCAGCTACCCTTTGAAAAGCTTTTTGCTCCAGTGACCACTTTAAACTTTCTATTGACAAAACAAAGCTGGACTCCTAATTTATTTTTCCAACAGAAGGTGTGAGTTGAAAGTGGTCATTGGCCCAAAAACCTTTCTTGAAGGCAAAGTTGATTTTATGGGAAGGGGGAGTGATGTCTGGTTTCCTTTTCTCTGTCCTTCAATTGCCACCTCCCAGTCCCAAGCAAACTGCAGTTCCTACATCCTTCCCTGAAATCTCCCTTTTCCAACCTCACAGCAGCAAGGTTTCCCTGTTTGGCAGCCATTTGCTGCAGCAAGGAAAGGTAGGCCAGGAAATTGTATTTGAGTCCCCAACTCAAATTGGTTTGTGAATCCAAATTCTGTCTTTTAAAACTGTGGGAAGACTGAGATTTGCAATGAAGTAAATGAGTGAATGGGATGAAGGAAAACATGTACAGCCAACTAAGTTAATAAATTGAACCATTCTCTTTGGTTCCTATTTTGCTTCTTTGCACTTATGTGTAGCTTAAAAATACATGCAAGTACATATGCAGACCATTTAATGTGAAAAAAGAAAGGGAAATATCTCTTTGTTTTGGAAATTTAAACAGATTGGTACATCTGTAGCACCCAGAAGCCTCAAGCATTTTCAAAATGCATTTTTCTACTACAGGGTCTTGCTTTTCTGCAGTACCCAATACATTTAAATGCAAACCCTGTAATGAATTACTAGGTTTAACAGTAAGTGGATGGCATTTTACACAGTCAGGACTTCCTGTAAAAGTCTCAAGAGATCCCCTATTACCATCTCCATAACCACTCCTAATCACAAATCATAATCTGAACAATCATAGGTGATAATGGCTATTCTAAAGAGTTTTGTTTCTGCATCAGTACCTCTCTGGATTTATAAACCATTCTTTTGTCAGCACCTGCCTCTTTTCTTGCCAAAGGTAATAAAGGAGCTTGAGGCTCACAAATTACGTTTTCTGTGCTGTTCAAAGGTTTTGTATTTTTATTTAGAAATATCTGGAAGAAATTCCATTTGGAGGGAAGTCCCATCCCTTAAGCCCTATGGTAACCCTATGCTCTGAACACCTAAAGCAGAGACATTGTGCTGGCTCTTAGCAGGTAGGGTGAATCTCATTTTTATGGAATATGATGCAGGTGCTACAAAGATATAGCTGAAAGTGCTGGGTTACAAGCACAAGGCAGCTAGGTGCATAGATATTACATGGCTATATCTTTAATGGGTTCCTGTCATAGGCTTGCTTTTGTTTAAAGATTTTCATAACCCTGCTGATTTATTGCATCTTTTCTAGAAGTATGCTGTTAGCAGGAAACTCAGTTGAAGCACTTTCAATCATGTTGGAGGATCATTATACTTTCACTTGAATAACTAATTAGTTGCAAGAAATTAACCACTGCTGTTTAGCACAAAAACACTTTCAAGAAGGGCATTAATTTTTGTTGTGGAAAATGACCTCAGGCATTCGAGGAGGTGGGGCAGAAAGGAGAAATAATTATCCTACTGTCTTTTAATATAAGTTTTGTTTTCATTTCCACCTGATAACTAGCAGGCACCATAGCTGTCTGAATAGGGCACTCCACTTGGACTTTGGATAAATGTGTTCTGATCTTTCTGATCCCATGGGTCTGACAGCTGACCTCAACCTATTGATTGAGACTGGTTTAGGGTTCCAAAAGCTGTCACTGAAGGCTTGGAGTACAAGACTGAGGAAGAAATAAATTAGTGAAGAGGATGGAAGGAATAATAGAATATTGCCTAAGAAAGGATATAACCAGTCTCATGGTTTCTGAAACTTAATTTTCTTGTTGTGAAATGTAGAGTTTTTTTTTCTTGGCACATGAGGGTCTTGTCTTGAGCTCAATATTATTGTCACATGGTGACAGCACTGGTAATCTAATTTCAATACGGTGAGGAAGGAGAGCAAACAACTCAAATACTTAGTTATGAAGAAAAACTGGGAGGAATTTGAAGACAAATGATTTCTGACATCTAGATTCTTCTCTAATATAAAATTCATTTAACAAGCCAATTAAATGTAGCAGATCCTAGACATTTATTTTATCTAGAACTGCAATTTTGCAGTTATTATTGGAGAAATATATATATATATGTATAATTGATTTTAAATTATAAAATAAGAGCACAATTGGATGCACATAGAAATCAGTTACCTCCTTTCAGTCTTCTCTGTCTAGGAGGAGGATTCATCAGGTATTGATGAATATTCTTGATAAAAACAGGAAGTATTGGGCAGTAAGGTAAATTTATAACTTATCCTTATAAAAATAAGGAGGAAGGGGGGAGTTTATTGGTATTTTTTGCTCTCCTCTTCCTTCCCTCTAAGCACACTTGCAAGATTAGAAAGTTGTCTTTGATATGTGTATCTGAGATGTGATATGAAATGCTGGGAATTATTCAGCGCAAAAAGGGAGTGGGCTGCTCATGACAAACTCCACCTGAATATAAAATATAAAGGTTCCTATAATGTTTTTAGCACTTTTACTGTCTCCTCTGTTCTTTGCCATCTTTCCAATCCTTAAGCACCTATTTTGGGTACCTGAATGTCAGGATCAGAATCTCATTCAGGTCTTTATGATTGTATTAGGTTACCTGCATAATGTGTCTTCTGAAAATAATTACATAAACACAGTACATTCTGGTGACTATGGGTTTGACTTTTTTTTTTTAATTTTATTTCTTTATATATATATTTGCAACTTTTGGTACATGAGAATGCAGGAGACTGAGGTTTGCATATGTGCATATCAGAAAATCTAACTTTTTGCTTTCTAGAGAATTCCCTACCAGGCTTTTTAAAACAATACATTAACCTGAAATTGCATGCAGAGAATTTCAAAAGGACCAAGGGATTTTAAAAATTCTCTTTCCTTGATACTCAGGGGAATTGCTGCTGAAATTTTCTTCAGTGCTTTTCTTCTGTGCATCACTGAAGATTGAAATCTGAGTGTAAGGATATCACAGAAATCTGTTAAATTTCTTGTGCAGTTTGTCTCTCAAGTGAATACCATGCAATAGCCCATGATACTTTAGTTCTAGACATAGTGAGAGTGTGGTGCTAACACCAAGGCTGTGGGTTCAATCTGCTATCAGTTGTTCACTCAAGTGGGACTTGATGATCCCTTCCAACCCAGAATATTCTGAGATGTAAAAACTCATTCTTTGTAGTAATTATAGTTGAATATATAGAACTGAATATAAACCCATTAAGAGACATCCAAGTCAGATGTTAATGACAGATGTCTCAATTTCCCTTTTTCCTCTATGAACATGTTCTCTGCTTTGTTCTCATTACCTCATTTTGCTTTGCTTGCTCTTTCATTTTGATCTGTAACTGTTCAGTGAGTATAAAGCATCTTCAAATAATAGGTGCTGACTTTGAGGGTGGTTTCAAATTTTGGTTTAGACTTCTGCCTGTGGTTCAGATCGGATGCATTTGAGTTCTTAGATCTAAATCTTGGAATTCCTTCCCACTAGGATATTCTTATTCATGCCACAACAAATACTGACTTACTAATCTTCTGTCATCACATGTCCCTATGTCATGGAAAATATATGGTCCTTCTTAGTCTTGTGTAATCAAAAGTACTGGAAAATGTGGAGTGTAAAAAACCTGTATATCTTGGCAGAAGAGAACATAAGACACTTCAATAAATAAAAATTAAATTAAATACATTAAAATGTAAATGAAATACATTAAAACACATAGGTAGCTATGCCTACTTTGCATTTACACTTTAGTTATTGGATGATATCACAAAACCAGAGCTGATCAACATGAATGAATCAACAAGCAGAAGAGCCCTAGACCTCTTTACTGAGAAACTGCCTTAAAGAAATTCGCTATGACCCTGAGGAAAAGAAATATTACTTTAAGTGGATTATAGGAAAAAGCATGTAACTATGTTCCACTTTTTCCATCTAAGAGACTTCTATGTATTACTTGTGTGTAAATGCAGCTAATTTTCTATTTTCAGTAGCTGTAGTCACATGCAGTTGAAAAGACGAAGTGAGAAAGTGGGTTGGGTTTGTCATGCATTTGAGAATCCTTGCTTTCATTGGGCCTATGCCAAATAAACCAAATGTGTAGGGATTAGCTCCTAATGCTCCTTACAGGTGATTTGAGGCAAATGGAAAGAAAGTTATACTGTGGGAATTGGAAAAAAGTTCTGAATTGAAGAGACTGTGCTTTCTTGTCTGGTATAGTCCAGAAAGATTTTTTTTCTTTTTACCTTTTTTTTCTTTGCCATTTTCTCCTCTAGTGAGGCTATAAACCAACCTATTTGTCTTCCTTTCTGGTTTACCAACATATGAGTCTGTTAACATATCCTCACGTCGACAAGTAAATATGTTTCTGCAAAATTTTACAGAGCACCAGCATCCAAAGGCTGTATATCTCATTAGTTAATGAATTTTGACATTCAGTGCAAAACATGGCTGCTTTTCTCAAATGGGCAGCAGTTCTCCATAGAGAGCTGGTGTAGGTGGATTGAAGTTTCTAGCATTCAAAACCCCTTAAGTGCAATGAATGAGTATAAATCCATTATCTTTACAGTTACAAACTGGAATTTTGCAGTTCTTGAGTGGAATTATGAAGAGTTCCAGTGGTCAAAACGAATCTGTTCTTTCCAGATTATACCATGTTTCATGTAAATGAACAATTAATAGTCTTGCATTATGGCTTGTGTCTGATACTTTCATATATATTATAGATATTTGGCAGAGTTGAATAGTCAGAAGCTGAATGATGAACAAAGCCTGCATTCTCTTGGCTGTGATATTCAGCCCTGCATTTTTACCTTACAATCTCTATTTGGAGGAAAAAAAATAAATAAAAATAGTAGGTCTTAAGCCCCAGAACTACTTTATTTCTTATTCATTCCTGTGCTGTCTTGAGCCTTTGTATAGCACTAGTATCAACCATTCAATCAGTGGCTTTGAAAAGCACCTACCAGGCTGCCAGATTCCTCTTGCAGAGAAGCTAGATGGTGCCAGAAATCAGTCACTCTGTGCTAAATATTGCTGCTGGCTCCACTCCCCGTCTCTCAGAGTCGGTAGAAGTCTAATCTTCTGTTCTTCAGTGAAAAGATGGCAGGATGTAAAAATGCCATGTGAAGTTGCTGTTATGTAACAAATGTTTTGCCATCCTGCATGGTTAAGGAGTTAAATTGGTCTCTGGTCTCAAAGTGTAGGTATCTTCTATTACATGGAATGCTTCTGTGCTTAGGTGATATGGTATTTCTCATTTAGTTCTTCACTTGCCAGACCTTTTGCTCTGTGAATTTAGAAATGTCTCTGTTTTAAGAAAGTGGTTTGCTTGCAGTCAAGTCTAAGTACCGATATCACACAGCCTTGCATGTGCACAGAACACTCCCCAGCAGAGCTCCTATAAAGCAGTTCAGCTACCCCCAGCATCCACCAGTCAGATGATGTTTGTGCACACTTGCCATGCTGAGAATTAAAATAGTGTAATATTAAAATTAAACTTTGAAAAAGTAATGCTGATGGTGAACATGTAAACAAATTAATTCATAATTGCGTATGTATCTTCATGGCATTTCCAGTTTCTGTAGAATCCAGACACCTTTCTAAAAATGCTCAGAGTAAATTGTTTGTATAAGAAGAAATAGAATTAATTTTTCAATCACACTTCAAATATGCAGATAAATGCAGTCAGCATTTAAAACAATCATAACAAAATTTGCCTAGTGTAAGACTGATCAAGCTACTGTATTTCTGTTAAATGTGTTCCACAGCTAGGTTAAGGTGCTTAATTAGCACACAGTACTAAAATACAAAATCTGAATTCTCGTAACAGCCCATTCAGTGTTTGTCTCACCAGGGAGGAGCCCAAAGCCACTGGCCACAGAATATCTCCCAGACAACTTCTCTGTTGCTTCGGCCAGGCTGGAGCTGAGACCCCCTCTGCAGAAGTGCCTCGCTGGCATCATTTTAGCGTGTCTTGCACAGCAGGCTGACAGTGTGTACAGGTCTCTTTCCCTCTGCTTTCTGCTCCTCTGAGCAGGCATCAGAGCAAATCCTGAAATGAGGGAAGATGGTGTCTCAATTACTGCGTGTATTCTTTATTGTCAAATCAACATTTAAATTGCTCTTTGCTTCTTCAGGAAACATTTGGGAGTATCCCTCAATCACAACATCTTCTTGTAGCTGGGGGTGGGTTTAGGTTTGAAATCCAAGGTCTGTGCCCTGGGTGGGTGAGCAGTTTCTTCAGAAAGAGGCAGTACACGTGCCTGCTCCTTGGCCAGTTGGCAGAGAAGAGTTTTCAAGGCCAAATTCCAGGAGAGTTTCTAGCCATATTGTTAAATGACCAGCAAAAGTTTAAAGGCTGCAGTTCTAGTCCTGTGGCTCTCATTATTCCCCCCATATCGTTCAGGGGGACTATATTCAACCTGCAGATTTCCGAGAGCATTTTTATTTGTGCAGTTCTTTAGGCAGCTCTATGTATTTCCCAGATATAAATCTCTATGGATATTTTGGGTATCAATACTTGGAAGATAAGTGCAGCATTTAGCTGAACTGTAAGTTCAGACCTCTATTTGCTCTAACCTATTTTCAGGACTCTTCCTCTTTGCCTTCTAATTAGGAAATGGCTGCAATGATTGTGGGTTATAGTTGACTCCTCTTGTCCTTAACTAAGAAGCTAATGTATTCTTTGCTGGGTGTTCTGCTTTCCTCATAGGTCTAAGTTGATATTGCTCCTTCTGCTGAAGTGACAGCTCCTGGATGATGTGTGATAGATACTGCACAGCCAAGAAATCTGCATGCAGAATGCGTTTTCTCCAGCTCCATAGTTTTCTAGGAAGAGGTTTAGCAGGTAAACCAGAGCCCCAAATTCTGTTTCCATTATCAAAAAGCTTAGCTTCGACTGCTAATTCTAGAAATATAAATGTATGAACCCAGTATTTATGCATATGACTTCGATAGCTAAAAATGTTAGCATATGAATTTGAGGGTCTGAAAAGGATTTTTAGAATGCAAATTAACTTTTTGCTAAATCTTACACTTAAATTTAAACATGAGAATATAAAATAAAACAGTACATAGCAAACTCTAGGGTTTATTACTCTTGTCAACAAGACAGACAAAACCAGAAAGCTTGTTATATCTTATAAGCTCTTTCCTGGAGATAAAATGTTGGAAAACAGCTCTGAGAGAAATTTCTTGTTTAAAGATTATTAATATTGAGAATTACTAGTGGGAGCAACCTATAACCTTTTAGGCAGTTTTTTTCCTTTGGTAACCTTTATTTTGGATGCTATGGTTTACCTTCAGTATAAGAGAGTTTTAGCCTTTCCTATTTGCAAAGCTGCACCTTCAAAAGTGCTATGCAGTTTTCTTCTATGCTATGTATGCCTACTCAAGCTGGCCTAATAAAGCAGTACTTTCCTTTTCAGGTGGGGATTTCCTATGGTATTTTCCTTTTAAATTGACTCTGGAAGAAGTGAACTGAGTTTTGAGCTTCCTTACTCATGTTTGACTGCTTTATGACTGAAACTTTATGCTGATTTTTGTTTATTGTTCAGAAGATCAGGTTAGTTACTCTTTAAATGCCTTTTGGGCATACTTGGAAAAACTACTTGTATAAATGTGCTATAGTGTGAATCTTGCTCACTTTAATTCATTACTTTGAGACAAGTAGAACAAAGGTTGCTTATGTAAAATGAGAGCACAGAAACATGGCAAGCATGTCTATTCTTGTGAGAGGTGCAGTGTGTAATAGTTTATGATGAGGTGCATTTGAAGACTTATTATGACTAAAAAGATGCTGCCTAATACACAGGTCCGGTAGAACTGTTCTACTGCTGGTAGCAGAAGCATCTTCTACTGCTTCTGATTGTATTTCTCCCCTTTACTTTCCTGCTTCTCCCACCACTGCACCACTGTTCTCCATTTTCCCTTCATGACAGAGGAAGTTTATAGGGGAAAACTGGCTGGCAACAGAAGTGTGCTTCCAGCTGGACTCTAAAGACAAAAACATGTTGCAAAAATGCACTGGAAAAAGGGAAATAATAGCCTTGGAAGCTCTCTTTCTGTTGTGAACTGTGGCAGCTGGACAGTTGCATTGCAAGAGGCTATGTGTCTGTGGCTTATTACTAGTTGGTAATTATAAACTGAAGATAATTCAGTGTATTATTCATATAATTTTTTGTTAAAATTTTCATGGATCTTCACTTGTGATTCTGTTTAGGTTTGGCATTTTCATCGTACTGGTCTTTACATAGTTTCCTGCTTTTCTTATGTTAGGCAAAATTATGATCAGAAAGCTTTTCCTATATTAGGTGATAATGTTTTTTCAGGACCAGAATGCAGGGATAGATGCTTCTGTGGGTTTGGAAAGTCTCTTTTCTTTTGGAATTGGTTTTGGTTTCTTTGCTTTTCAAGTATTTTCTCCATATTTCTTCAACTCAAACAAAGACACTTAATAATGAAAACTGATAATGTTTCATCTGCTAGGTATGTGATTAAAAATGTTTGTCCAAACCTGCAGCCTAAAAAGAGGTGTCTAGATGAGCTCAGCAAAACAGTTTCCAGATTATGCAAATTCATATTCACTCCAGAGGGTATAATCTGATTAAAAAGTAATTAATTATTGAACTGATATGCAAACTCTTTCTAGTGTGGTAGCTTAAATTTTACTCAAATTAATTTGATTTTCATACCATTAAATCTATAACTGTATTTAAAAATTGTGGATATGGTAGACTTGCTGCAAGTTTCTCTACAACCCTATGCATTTGAGTGACTGAGCAGTGAAAAGTGTGGACAGGAGGAATAGTTTCTACCTCCT
The DNA here is from genome assembly GCF_049639895.1 of Pseudopodoces humilis. NCBI lineage: Eukaryota > Metazoa > Chordata > Aves > Passeriformes > Paridae > Pseudopodoces > Pseudopodoces humilis. Next base: position 9,955,226 of record NC_142209.1, read on the forward strand.
TGTGTGCCCTTCAGTCCTTTCACATGTCCCTGAACAAGGGTGGTTGCTACTTCACTGTGCAAGAAAATGATTAAATATGTGCAGCTGGATTTTTGTCTGTAGAAATTAAGTATTCCAGACAGTCATTGTATCATTGTATGCAAGTTGAAATTGGAAAATGTAGTTGAAGAAGTTTATCTGGAGAAACTAGGGAAATGGCTGGGAAAATTTAATTAATGAATACACAGAAATATTTTATCAGGAAATTCAAAATTTGGTCACCAAGAACATGACTGAGTGTAAACAGTTCTGAATAAAAAGATGGTCTTTGAGACACAATATAATATTCTCTGGTGGTCAAGAGTGGAGAAGTGTCAAACATTTTTTGTTTGCTGGACTTCACAGAGCAAAAACTTCCTATGTAGTTGAGAAGAAAACCAAAATATTTTTGTATTGATTTTTGTAGAGGCTTATTTCTATCAGCACTCCTAAACATTTAATTTTGTGTTGTTCTAAAGATTTAATTTTGTGTTGTGTTGAAGTATTGAAGAATACATGTATTGGAAAGGTAGTACAACCCATTTCTTTGTGATACATCCTAAATTGAATAATAAAATGGTGTTTTCCTTCGATTTTAAAGGAAAAAGATATTAAAACATTACAAGGTGTAAAATGGAATGCATTCAATTATTAATATCCCTGAAAAATCTTGGAAATATGTAGTCTAACATGGGATCTATGATTAGTAAGAGTGAATGCAAAGGGTACTAATCATTCTCAGTTGGTTTGTGTTCAAATGCAGTCCCCTTCCTATTCTCAGTGAATTTCCTGTTGCAACATCAATAGGACATATCAGTAAGTTTAAAAATGGACCTGATATCCCACTTTGGAGCCCAGGGTAGAGTAAAAGGTATTCTACTTTTTCCCAAGTAAGCTCTTTCATTCTATACCTGAAACATAGGTTACAGCCAGCTGATTTTAAGTATGAATGAAATGTCTGTGAGGCAATACCACATCTTTTCAAGATGTCTGAGAGAATATCTGGTATTTAAACCCTTATTTAATGGTCAGAGATCACGCTTACTTAATCAGCTAAAGGAGGCAAACTCTATGCAGAAGATCTCTGGTTTCTGAGAATTCAAGGCAAGTATCTTTTAATCGATTCTTTTGGGGGGGATTGTCACACTCAGAAACAGTGAGTTGTTCAAGGGCTAGCTCTGGGCTAAACAGTAGGTCTTCAAAGTAGATTTTGAAAAGGGCCTGATGTTACTTTACTTTCCTCTTAGTGAAGCTAAATGGAAATTTTTGTGCTGACTCTTAAAGTTGAATTTAGGAAAGGGTGATTACTTCTGTGCAACGAGGATTTTCTGTTTGAATTGTCAGAACAAACCATCAGTACTTGTAATGAATCTAGTCCAGGCTGACTTCACCTACTCCTTAAGAGCCTTTGAGGCAGTTGTAGTGAATGACATTAATTGATAAGAAATATTAGTGGGGCATTGATAAATATGGTCAGATTAAAACGATTCAAAAACTGAAAGTATTTGCAAAGGATCATCCATATCATGATGTGGTGATCGTACCAAGTCACCTGATACACCCTTATCTAGTGGTCTAGTCTAAATTGAGTGCATTTAGCAGTAGTTACCATGGGTAGTATCTGATATACCACAGCTGTTTATTTTTACAAAGGAGAACACATATTATGAAGAATAGTTAAATGCCACAGCTAAAATGTACATTTCTTCCAATTCATTCATCAGCTAATATAAGCTTCTATGTACAATTTTTATCAAATAAATATATAAAATTTTGCCTTGTATTATTACTGACATGTGAGGGGAGGTTGGTGTCTTCTGTCTTGCTGATACTTAAAATTTGGACAAGTCTTCCAGCACAGGGTAATGCCAGGTTTTTCTCTTGTTTGAGTAGCACACTGGACTAGGTGAGAGACTGAGGTCCATTCCAACCTCACTTATTTCCAGAGTGTCTCTGATTTCAGTCATGCTGCGTATGGATTTATAAATTTTGATTGAACTGCATCAGAGGCCCTTCTGGTGATAGTTCAGACAGCAGAAGACTTTTATTTTTACATGTTTGTCAGCTGTTTGAGAAGAACTTCTGTATCTGAATGATACTGAGCTTTCTGTTCTAAAGGTCAGGAATAATAAATACATCCTTTTGACTATTGACACTTGGAAAAAAAAACCTCCAAACATTTGGGATCTTCCTATGTATGCGTGGCTTTCTCCAGCGTGGTGGCTTTTTGCTGTGGTTTGACTGTAAGAAAGGATGAGTGAAAAGCTGGGTGGAGTTTTGTTATGCTTCCATAGTCCTCTGTCCAATGCCAAATCATTGTAACTTGGGATGATGTTGAAAATGGAGTATGGGAGGACATAAATCACATGGCATTGGAGGGAAAAACAAAGAAATAAAGAAGCTACATTACTAAGATATTAAAAGCTTTTTCATATAGAAAAAAGTAAAATACTTTCAAGATTTCAAAAGAAAATTGTAGATTGTTTTTTGTTTACCTCTGCTCAGTGACAACAATTTTAAATGTTTAATTGAACTGTTAAATATATTCCGTTGCCTTAGATGTTCTTGGCAAATTTAGAACATGCACAAAAGTTTTTAGGAATTCCTGATATTTAGCTTTTCTGAATTGAGACTATGCCTTTAATAAGCAAAACCCATTGCTGTTTTGCATGTGGCACTAAAAATAAGCCAATACAGAATGAAATGAACTAACTTAGTATTGTGAATTTTTTTTCCTTAATGTGAATGTATTGAGAGTCTGAGTGCTTGAAATGATGAATTGCACATGCAGAAAGTAGGAAATCATGGAATTTTGAAGATTGTTCCATAGATAAACCTGTCATCTCAAGTGGATGTCCATTTGAGGGATACAATCAGCACACCAGCTTATAGGAGCAGATATCCCACCATACACCCCCCGGAGTTTTGTGACTTTGAAATAACTTCCTTGAGGCTTTTGAGATTGAAAAAGTTTTAAATGCTGGTGAAAATTCTGAATTTGGTACCTTGCTCTTTAGTGACTTGCTATGACCAGTTTAGTAGTATAATTTAGAAAAAGAAAGGTTTCAGATTTGTCATGCAACTGTTTAGAAATGTCAGTATATTTTCTTTTAAGATGATGTCAAAGAATAAGTTGTTATTTAGTCAATATTTGTCATTGTGAATTACTGTATGTAAAGGTCAATAGATACAATATTATGTTTCTGGGAAACCGTATGTCAGTAAATATGGAATACTTTACTAAAAGTAAATACAAAAAATACTTAATACTCAAAATTACCCAAAAGAAACAAGAAATCCCACCTGATGTAGTTTAGAAAATACTTTGCTTTGAAGCATATTATTTCTAACTCCCTAGCCATATCCTGTATTTTAATTTTAAATTCTCCATTACTTTTTTATCCGCCTCCGTACTATTTGTACATCTAAAAATTTTATTGCTGTAAACAGGAGACTTGGATATGTGATGAATGAAGTGTTGCAGCTGCCTGAGTAAGAAATTTTTGTGGCGCTAAAGATAGACTCGTCTCTTATACCTATTCTTTGGCAGAGAAAAAGGGTGATTGAAGAGAAGTGGAGTATATGAAAGCACAGCTAAAACACAGACACAGTGACATTATAATACAGTGTCTCATCGGGTGATGTGGTGTTTTGACTACATGGCTGCAGCAGGTCTATAATTTAAATGCCATTAATGGCACAGAAAACAATAGCATGGAGACAGTAATACTGTAAAATCTCTGGGTCTGTACTTACAATGCAGATGAAATAGCCCTTTGAACTTGCAGTGCCAAATGTTGTCCAAAGTTACCATTCTTCCATGAGGAAAGCAGTTTGTTTCTGTGGTGTTTTATATCTTCCTTTCCTAGCACAGACATTTTCTGTTTAGATTGCTTGGCTTGTGTCACTACAAAAATCCCAGGCAAAGTGGGGCTGATTCTATTTTGTCTCACTCATGTCTCCTTCACACATTCAGTACAGAATTCACTATTGTCAACAGTCATGACTGTGTTTTCTTTGTGCTTGTTGTCTTTTGAATATGCTTCTTTATACTTTCCCTAAAGTGACACACAGAACTAGTTTCACCAGAAGCTCTTGGTGTTTAGCTGTAACAGAGTTACACACAGTCCTGTGACTGCACCCCAGCTATAATATCTCATTTGTTTCCACTTGGCTGTTGTAATGTTTTCTGCCACTTAGACTTCTTGTCTTTCCCCTTGCTTTCTTTTTTCCTTTTTCTTTCTTGCCCTCATTTAAAATTATATCTGACTTTGTTTTGCTTATTGATAACTCTGTGTAAGTACATGTTTCTGTACCCTCACAGATGTCAAACATTAATGCACCTTGGTGTAATGTGTGCTATAATTATTTGCCAAATTGGAGTGAGTCTTTCCAGAAGCTGTTCTTAATCTTTGAAAACCTTGAAAAATGTATACAATATGTTGTGACACTTTTTTTTAGAACGTATTTCAAAGGAGGAGAAAAAAATGCTGTGTAAGTAAAACGTGTTTAAAGTGCTCCATCACTTCTGGCAGGAGACTGTTAAAATAGTTGCATTGTTTCTTTATCCTGATCGAATGCCTTTGTAAATTTCACTTAGGCTTTTTCTCCCCCTTTAAACTGGTTCACTGTGTGTAGGTCTGGTACTATACCATGTAAATACTTAGTTGTTTCCAATTTTGGCTAAGTGGATGGACTCTTGTCAAAATATTCATGCAGTGTTAACAAAACTTAAAACCAACTTACACTCCATGAACTATAATGAAATATTAAAAGTTGCTAAAGGGATAGGTACAGAGTTTCAGGAAAGTTGTTTCTCTTTATAGTACAAGTCTCAAATTTGAAGAGTGGTAAATACGGGTATTTAGGTATGCCTTTCTTTTCTCACTTAAAAACAAATCCTACCTAAAATTCAAAGTGTATGAAGTAGGCATGGATCTACTTATTACTGAAGGTAAATAGAATTGAAAAAGAATAATTAATTTATTCTTCTTCATTTTGTATTAACTTAGAAACTTTGGATCTTAGCAATAATAGTTTATTAAGCTTTTTTTTTTCCTAGTGTCTCAACTGTAGAGAAACAGGGTCTTTCAAATCTGCCATCATCAAAATGGCTTTCTACTAAACCTGTGCATTCATAGAACAAGTCGGGTTCTTCCAAAATATTGATGCCAATATGTGCAAAAAAGGAATTTAATGAATGTTTTGATCTCAGAAGGAATCTTGATCAGAACAATCAATAAAATCAGAACAATCAGTACAAAACGGTATGATTGGCCAACTGAAAGCAATTGTCTTTATTTCTTTCTCAATGCAGTGGGTTGTGCGCTGGCCTGGCCTGCTTGGATTTTCCCTTAACCAAAAACCAAGCCACTTCAAACCACCCCACTCAATAATATTAGTAAAGAAAGGTTTTACGTAGGCCACGATTCCTGGCTACTGCAATCAGTACTCTTCAATTTTGTCTGAAGAGAAGTTAAAAATTTGTCTCACACTTGTTACCACAAACTCTCAGGAGTAACATGAAACCAAAGCAGAATTTGAGAGCAGTAAAAGCTAGCATTTACCCAAACTTGTTTTTAGTTAGATCAAAATATGAGTTAGTGAAAAAACTCCTTAAGGAGGCAGGTTTGGTAAAATCAGTTTTAGTTATCACACAATTTTTCTGCTTGGGAAATAATTTCTGAAAGGAAAGGGAACTATTCATGCTCAATGGGATTTAAATATAGAGCGAATCTGCACCATTTTTCTGTTCAGAAAAATTGGTTTTTCTGTCAGAAAAAACATACGATGCACTTCGACAAATTTTTCCTAATAAGTGCCTTGTACACAAGTAATTTCTTCAGTACCAGGATAGTTTTCTGTGAACAGTCCCAAGTATATTTTATAACCTGAGCACAGTTCATTTCCTGATGTAGCAGTGCAGTCCCAGCTGCCCTCACAAGAGCAGAATTCTAGATGTTCCTATTTTGCTGTATGGAGTGGTGCTGTGATCATTGGACAGCAAGGATAAAATTTGGCTTTCTGATAATGCTTTATCTGTAGAAATACTTTCATTGTGGCTGTAGGAATGGGTGTATACATTAGAAAGGAAACTATATTATGGATTTCAGTCTTTAAATTCATTCATATGGCCCAGGTGATTGCAAGAATCACTTGGATTTGAGACTATAATGATGACATTTCTTTAAGTATCATGTAAGGAAGGAATTAGCCATCATCTAAAGCAGTGTACATGGTAGCATAGCCAGTGATTTGAACCTGTCATTTGTTTAATAGTTCAGGTTGGAAAAGGCACGTGAGATCATTGTGTCCAACAGCAAGCCTAACACTGCCATGTACACTACTTAAATCTTGTCTCAGAGCACCATGTGTACATGTCTTTTAAGCACCTCCAGGGATGGTGACTTCATAACTTCTCTGGGAGCCCTTTTCCAATGCTTGACAGGCTTTTTGGTGGAGAATTTTTTCCTAATATAAAATCTAAATGTCCCCTGGTGCAACTTGAGGCCATTTTCTCTTATCCTATCACTTGTTACTTGGGAATAAAAGTACACTTGGCGCTCAGACATGCTCTGCTGCAGCTTCCTGTGGGGTAGTTATAGAGAGTGATAAATTCTCCCCTGAGCCTCCAGACTTCATAATCCCAGTTCCCTCAGTTATTCCTGGATAGACTTGGGCTCCAGACCCTCCACTTTAATCATGATTTAGTCAATCACTACTTTAGTCATGACTGCAGTTTGTGTATAAACCTATCTATGTAAGACTTTCTAGATGTTCAGTTTCAGTGTTTCTCCCACTGTTTCATGGAGCTGTTTCTATTGGACACTAAAAGCTTAATAAAGCTTGTAGTCAGTAAAAACAAAGCATGTGAGAACAACTTTAGTTGTGATTGGGCCCATATTTTTGTTATTTCAGAATATGTGCTACTATGGTCGAATGTGCATCTGTTCAAATTTCTTGAATGTGTTTGTGACTGGGTTGGGTGTGATCCCAGGTTCCTTGCACACTTAATAGCTCCATTAAATACTGTGGATATTCTGATTGTGGGTTATCCCATTTTAAATCATCTTTACAGATAATTTAAATGCCTTAGTGATCAGTTGGTTAGGTCAGAAATCTCACATGCCAACTATGGTTGCCACTTGTACTAGAAAAGATAAAATGTGAATTTTTTTCTGTTCTGAAACTCTTTGTGGCCATTTCTATTTTCCTAATTGGCTTAGGCTGAAAATTACTTTTTTTAACAAGATTTAGCAAGACAGATTCTTGATTTCACATGATGATACCAATGTTTTATTCTAATAAAAATTTGTAATCAAGATTATGGAAACTGTTAACAGTATACAGTTCTGCCTTCAGGATAAGAAAAATGAAGATGATTCCTGAAATCCTACTTTGTGGGAGAAAGATTGGAGGGCCTAAGAACATGGGCTTAAGAGTATGGAGAAAAGGATCTTCTCTACCTTCTGGGCATGTAGAGTTGAACATTCAGTTTGCTTTGTGGTCTAGGTTTATTACTAAACTCTTGAGCAAGCCTGGAGGCACTTCCTAAATGACGCTGCAGCTACACAGCTTTTATACTCAATTAGCCCTCTCCTGCATTCTGCATGCCCTGTCATTTCTAATGGGCTTTCCTTGGCCCTGTGAGAAAGGGAGGTGTGGGGGTCACAAGAACCAGCCCCACATTTTATTGTGGTCCTTGGACAGCAGCAATTTAAAGGTTCTCCAGAATATTAAAATGTAAATTTTGCCTAAGGTGGGGGGAATTCTGGGGAAAAAATAGGTAGTCATTCAACAGCAAAGAAAGAAGTGAGCTTCTACTACCTGGGGTGAGACTCCTTCAGAGTGGAAAAAATACCAAACTGGGCTTCACTTTGTGTCATATCAACAGGATGGGTTGGCCCAGTGCGTTTCTTCCACAGTGATCTTCTGAGGCTTGTGGTCTGCAAAATGCAAACATGAGAGAAAGGAATCCTATCACAACTAATCGCAAAAAAAAAGTGTCTTAAGAAAATTGCTATTCACAGGAATGCAGATTGGAGTGTATTTAATAGAGGGGTGAAAGTGTATCTTACCATTAAAAAAAAAGTAACAAAAATAAAGACAAAACACCTAATGACTGCCTTAAGGAAAAACCCCTTTGTTAGTTTTCAAGCACAAGAAAATACTTGACCTGTTTTGAACAGCAGTGTTTTTATAACATGCTTTTGTTGGATCACAATCTTTTTTCTCTTCTCTGTTTGATCTAAAAGTCCAACTGTGTTAATTAAAAAAAAAATGTAATGCATTAAGCTTGTAATATGATTAAAGGTATTACTAGAACTTTATAGAATAAGTTTTTTTTTTTTTCTCATTCTGTTAGTTTTTCCCTGCAATTGCAGTTCTATGAAAAACTGTAACTACATCTGGTTGAAAACTGAATCTTTTTTTCCTCTGTGGGGAAAATGCAGGAGGTTTTGAAGAAATGCATATTTCAATGGAAGCTTTTCTGGGAAGGCCTTTTGTGTGAGGAAAGGGAAAAAATCCCCCTTGCTGCCATAGAAGGGTTGATGGCCTGGTGTCTTGGTGTGCCTTCGGAATGTCAGAGCTCTGTTGTTGTTGGAGAAGGGCCTGGAAACCTGGGTTTCTGATACTTTGTGTGAAAGTCTTAATGATCAGACTATCTTCTGTCTGCCTACTTTTTCTCCTCCTCTTTCTTTTATGATAAGCTCCTTATCCCAAAAGAAAATTAAAATAACTTAGACATACCTCTTTTTAGTCTAATAATAAAAATTCAAAAATCTTTTTATCTCTCTGAGAAAGGATTATTTTCTGCTCAGTCTTAACAGTGATGCATAGATACATTGTTCATGTTGTCTAGTAAAGAAAAAAGTATAATACTGATGTAGTTTGCTCTTACTAATGAAATTAAAACAACTGTATGCATATGTAAGGAGGATGCTGTGGCTGAAGAGCTCTGGAGCCTTGAAAAAATCTTGTGTTTCTTCCACTGAGTATTGCAAAGAAACCCCTTGCTGTCTGTGCACTTGTACGTGTACTTATTTTATTTATACATAGTGAAAAACTAGAACTAATATTGAAAATGTGAGGGCTTCTTTAAAAAATTCAAAACCACACAGAAGTAAACAAGTTTGAGGGGAAAAAACCATCTTCATATAGCCACAGTGACTTTCTATGGAAGAATATAAAATAATCAGTCTGATGTGTCTGGATCCCTTTTCCATTCATACAAAAACATGAAAAACATCTTAGCTGCTCTATTATATCATCTCTTTTACTTTTTTTAGAAGTAACTAATGCTAATTGAAATTAGTCAAATGTCTGTCTAAAAGCATATGTGATAAGATACTACAGATCTTTTTTCTATGTACTAAAATACAGGTATATCTGATTTTCCCTAAAGCTACACTGGGGGAAAGGTGGTCCTCATTTTTAGTACTTCATGTTTTTATGTTTACCACTTAAATGTGGTTTTGAATGCGCTTCTGAATCTTTACTTTGCAAAAAGAAACGGACACTGCAGTCCATCTCCAGCTGAGTTTCCACCTTGCTTAAAGACTGGTGTTTTTCTCCTTTATTCTTTAAAGAAAAGATAATTTTTAATTAGATTCTGCTTTCCAGATAAGCTGCTCTTCACTTTTAATTCAAGGGAACAAGAGGTAGTCATTGGTGTATGTTTGATCTCTTTGAAATGTTTCAGTCTGCTGTGTCATTCAGATGTATTGAAAGTATGCTTTGGTTGCTGTTTAGAAAAATCTAGTGCCCTGTAAATGCAATACATGATAAAAGAAAGTAATGCCTTTTGCTGGCCTGCAGAAAAGGTGGTCTCCACGTTTTCTTCCCGTTACTGATGTGAAATTCTTAATTTCAAGTACTTTTTCATTTTGCTCTGACCTGTTTTTATAATTTTTAGTGCTGCGTGTTTAACATGTGTGCAGCAAACTGCTGCACTATTGAGTTCCTGCAGATGTTGAGCACCACTATGACTTTTGTAACTGCCTCTATGATGTTCAGTCACGGAAGCCTTGATTCAGGATGAAGAAACAATGTTCAGTCATAGATATCTTCAAATGTCCTGACCTACACCTGGAGAAAAACAGTATGGCGTTTTCTTACACTGTCTTTGTGCTGAGCTGTCTGGGATGGTTTACTTTTGTAAAGTTTTAAACACATTAGGAAAAGTTTGGAGCCATCCAGTAATTGCAAGTTCCATGTTCCTTTTTGTATCTACAACAATTCTGTTAATGTTACCTCTTTAAAACTCTTTGTTAGTAAATATCATCAGATAAAAGGCTTTTGTACTCTGGATACAGATGGACTCTGAAAAAGTCCATGAAATAAACACAGTATGACCAGCTGACTCCTGAGTTTAGGTTTACTGGAGGATTTAGCAGGCTGTTAACAACTACAAGTATGGCATTTTTTCCTCCTGATTTGGGGGGAATTTTGCTTATCAGATCACCTCCGTTTTCCTGATTCCCATGTGAATAAACTTGCTCTAAAAGAGACATCTCTGACTACATTTTGTTTATTACTATTTCAAAATACCTGCAAATCTGAATATAATTTTAGCAAGAGTATCCCACTGTTGAAACAGTGCCCAGGACAGTGTGATTTTTCATCTGTATTTTGATATAATAATTTCATGTATTTAACATATTATAATTTTCATAATTTTCAAGAGAAATTTCAGGAAGACAAACATTAAATAGAGTCATATCAGTGCATTTATCTGGGAATGAGGTCAGACGTAAGGACTGTGTCATAGCCTGTGTCTGGACAAGGGAGTGAAACTGTGGGAGGTAACCTTTCACGAGTGTGCTAGGTAGGCAGTGTTTGCAGGACATAACATCTTTATTTGTATGTTTCAGCTGGGTTTTTTTTCCCCTGCTCTGGAAAATAGTGTTTTGTGTGATGTATCCTAGACCTTTCTCATTCCTCCCATCTCTACCATCAAAGCATCATATCATATCATAAGTATATATGCGATATTTTTTCTTTCTTTTTATGGCAATTTCTAAATAATGCTGCCAAGTTTGTCAAGTCAGATATGTGAACAACTATACACAGCAGTTTTTTAGAAAGTGGGGTTGAAAGGGAAATAATTAAACCATCACTACTGGCCAAGAGTTGCATTGAGGTGGTTTTCCAGGGGCAAGAATTTTAACTTTAAACCCAGGACCCATGCCCCTATTCTCTGTGCTGGTTCACAGCATTGTTTTTGTCCCTTCCTTAAGTCCCACCAAAACTGTTGGCTGCAGGCCCCTCCAGTTTGGGGGTGAGGGGTGTGGGGTGTGAGGAAATTATAAATATAAAGATTTAGTACTCACTCTTTAAAACTGGTATTCTAGCTCTTTTCCTTGCTAAGGTAGAATGAAAACCATAAACTATTGGTAAATGTCAACTAACCGCTAGACTTGAAAGAACCAGCAGCTGCTTTCTGCTTATGAAGCAGAGAAACTGTGTGGGAGGAGATGTAAAGAACCTCCTCAAATACCCGCTGGAACAGAGGGGCGGGGGAGAGACTGAATATGGGGTTTAACCTTTAGAATTCTTTTTCTGTTCTCTCATGCTCTTAGACTTGTATGAAAATGCAAAATGGCAATTGATTTTTTTTCAGGTAAAGGCATCAGACAAAGGCCCCATGCCACCTAAAACTAATTTCTGATAAAGAACGGAGTACTCAGCTTGCCTGTATCAATTTTGTGTCTGTTAAAGATTTATGGTATGAATCTCATGAACAGTTTGCAAATGTATTTAATGAATAATTGTTTGCAAAGGGCTTGAGTGTGCCTCAAATCAGATGCAGTATTTCAATGCAGCAGTATTATTAACAGCATCGTTAGTGTAGTATTGAAATGGCAACACTTAAAAATTCATCTACCACAAATCTGAAATGATGAGTTTGTCTTGAATACAAATAAACATAGAGGAAATAGATTGGGAGGTATTAATTCATGATGTCTAAAATGAGATCAAAAATAGGCCACAGGTTTACGTTAATATAAATTGAGACAAATTCTAGCTTGGCAAAACTGACCTAAAAGCTGTCTATACAAAGCAACTAATGTTTCTTCTGTTTCTCAAAGGAAGTCCGTATCTGCTGCTGAGAAAAGACAAAGGGTTGTTCTGGGATGGTTTTCAGGGTCTTTAAGTAACTTATTTATGCAGTAATTCATAAATCCTTCATTATGTTCTGATATGAAAAAATATGTATACCCTCATTAGCTCGTGGTAAAACTATTTTTAGCCCTTTTACAAGTATTTGTGAAAACAGACTAGAAAATGTAGAAAGAAAAATGATTGGATTGTTTGGGGTTTTTCCCCTGAAAATAGTCAATTACAAGACACTTAATAAATGTGTCTGGAAAGTGAGGTGGCAATCTGGCTTTTTTAATTGGAGACCTTTCTGTACCTAGATGCTGACTACTGGGCAGATGAAACAGCTCTCAAGGAATGATAAATATTGTTCAGCATGAGAAGATTGTTTTCACATGAACAACTCTAATATATGGGAGAAAAAAAAAATAACTTCAACTCTGTTATTTCACCTGCTCTTCTTTTAAACATGTCCTTTCTTGTTTGCTGACTACTCCCACTATGGAGCACTTGTCCACAGTCTTGGGAATTACTACTAACTCCCTAAGATGGGGGTGGGAAACTAGAACTGGTGAACAGGGGCTGGAAGGGTAACAGCTGGAGGATAGTTGTGACAGATCAGAATAACAGGAAGAGAGAGTAAAAAAGAAATGGTCAGCACTTTTGGCTTTTTAAAAGTGGGGTGCTGATGACTTGTTGTTATGCTTTTGCAATGTCTTGTTTCCAGACTGCTGGCTTAGTCAGCCACATCTTTAATTTGCCCAGTTTATAACAGCTGCTTTGGCTGTTACCACAGAAAGAAAAATTATAATTTCCAAGCCTTCATTTCATCCCTCTTTACCTATAATACTCAAGTTCCAGTCTGTCTGACCACTTGACTGGGCTTTTTAATTAACAGATCTTCTTAGGGGCCCTTAAATGTGTTTTGCATATACAGGAGCACTAAACAGCCTTGGAAACTCTTGATGAGATGAAAAACATCCTGCTGGGAATATAAAATGGCACATAGTGCCTAGAATAATGATTTCCATAATTGAAATTTTCATGTGCTGTATTAAAAGGCATCATTTACCTGAGGTCCTGTTCTTTTGGAAAAAAAAAAAAAAAATTCATTTCAAGAACTTCTCTGTTTATGTCTACATGGTTTTGTTGATTCCTCAAAAGAAGGCTTATGGGCTCAGCAAAAAAGGCACAAAGCTGAAGATGAAAACTAGCATTTGAATATTTTTGTGCAATTGGTGATTCAGATGTACTTACTTGATTTGCTCAAATGAGGCAGGTGGTGGAGTTCTGTAATGATCTTTACTTTGTACCCAAGACCACTGATCATTTGGCTGAGGTGGCACGTTGTTAATGATGTGTTAATAAACAATGTAATTTGGGAAGGTAGACTCTTCAATGGAAGGTAATAGCCTTCCCTGCTGCCAGTATCTTAATGTAATCAAAGAAAACATCTTGTTTTAATCATTTACTTATTGAATGGCACAGCAGCTAATCTCTGGGATGTACCTTGGAGACCCGATTACGTGTTTCATTGACATCTGGGGAACCGACACAGATGATGTTGGTCAAATTGCCCTCAGCTCCCTTCATTGCTGGTCTGCAGCTCTGTGGTGATTTGTCTAGAAGACAAAGAAATAAAGAATTTTGTTTGATACTTTAGGATATGTCCAACAGATCAGCCAGTAATTGATCTTGACATTCCCCAGGGAAAAATTCCTAGTGTCACTGTAAAGGTCTTAGTGGTTTTGTACAATCTGTAGGAACTTTTTCTTCAGATTTTCAGATAAAATAAGTTTTGCTTCAATCTAGTTCTAAATGAAATTAGATTATTCATAATATTAAGATGTGACACAATACTGTCAATAAGCCTTATATTTTCAATAGTTTAAACATCATAGTTACATCAGTGGTATTATTTCCATGCTGTTCTGACTTGCTGTTCATGTAGGCTCATTTAAACATATAAAGCAATAAAAAATTGCCAGAAAATTACCTCCAGGATTATTTTTCAGTCCTACAGATAAGTGTTGGCAAGATCAGTTTCTGGAAAATCAAATACTAGACCTGTGTGTGTTGGTTTTTTTCCATAGTGTAATTCTGAATTATTTTTTTCTTATAGAAAATTAATCCTGCTTAACTATTGAAATGCAGGTCTAAGTAATAGTCTGATCTTTACTGCTGACATGCACCAATCCTAATGAAACCTGCACCACCACTTCACTTTTTTAGTAGATCTGAATATTATTCCAGCTTCAGCCTGTGATATTCAAAAGCACATGACGAAACACATAAACGCCTCCTCCCGTCCCTGAAGTGCAGTGGGTTAGGTGATGGGATTTTCAAAGCCTTCTAAATTCTTCGCATTCAGGAAAGAAAATGCAAGAGCTCAAGTAACAAATATTTGAATAGTTTCTCAAAGCCACTTTATTAAATTGGACTCCTTTAAACAAGTTTAGTCCCAAGTAAGTGTGGTACATTAGATCTAAAAATATTTTTTTCAAATCTATACTTTTCAGTGGTATAATGGTTACTTTTTGAAGAACTTGCGGCCTTGCAAAATACTGTCATTACATAGCATCTTCTCAAAAAGCCTGGTGTCTAGTATTAACCGTCTTGTGGTTTCATGGAAGACATTTTGAGAATTTGGGATCCATCTTGTTCAGCTATGCCTTCTCTGTTATGATTAATAGAGGAACATGCACGTTTGAATTCTTTGACTAGCTTTGAAAAGTCTCACTTTTTTTTTTTTTGTCTATTTTATAGGACATGAAAAAAGCCCCATCATCCCTCAGGGCATTAAAGCACAGTGCTTTAATTACACAATGCCCATTAATGCTAATAAATTTCATGCTGAAGACCTATGCTGTACCAGTGCCAAGTAAAACATAAGTCTCCTTCCTTTTCAAGCCCTGTGCCACACACTGCCTGGACATGCAGCCATTAAAATGAGCTCAGTTGCAATGACAGACGTTAGACACAGATGCAAGATTTCATGTTGACTTTCAACAGCTTCCACAGGTTGAAATAATGCTAACATTTGATTTTCAAGTAATCTTTAAAAGTATTTCGATAGGAATAGTGTTAGGTGAGTGACAGAACATATGTGAAATCGAGTGATAATATTTTCTACTGCTGCACTTTTTCTGTAATCTAACTTGAGTTTTCTCTGTAAAGATTACTTTGTAATGATACTCAGAAGAATGAATTTACCAGCTGTATAAGATAAAGCATGTTTGTAACTGTTCATAAATCTTATTTCATTCTCTACTGTTTCTCTTACCTAGTCATTAACTGCAGCCTTTTTTTTAAAAAAAAATTTTTATTTCATATATCTCTGCTGTTAGCAATTCTAGAATTTGACCTCAGAACTAAATCTCCTTTTGCCTTGGAATATTCATTGAAATCAGGCAGTCATATTACTCTTGATCTGTGTGTACAAGTACAGCAGTTCTACTTTCACGGTAGGTGGGGTAGAGGAAGAGTTTGGGATTCAGTTTAGGAAATTTGAAGTAAGGAGAATGTGTCAGCAGGTATATCAGTCCAGGAGATGCAGACTTTTTTTCATCTCTGCAGTTAAGAAAACATCCAGGATCTCTTTGTACTAACAAAATGAAAATGTAATGGTGATCTGGTCTGGTTGAGAACGGAGACCAAATGGACACAGCTATGCATTTAGGAGGAGCTGAGTGATGGTTGGATGGTAAAATACATAAAAAAACCCCAAAACAATTTAGATACTGGCTATGAAATGTTAGAATATGCCTAGACTTAGCAAGTGGGACTATAGTGGGATCAGCCAAAGGAATGTAAGGAAATTTCATGAAAAATAAATCTGGATTTGTAATTAAATGGGCAGTGTTCAAGTTTTCTGATGTTCTTGGTACTTCACCTCAGGTGTGATGTGGAGAATAGCATTGGGTTTCGGTTTGGTTTTTCTTTTTTTTATAAATAGTTCTGGACTATCCCCAATCCCTGTGTAACAATCAGTGCTGATATCCTGAAGGGGATTTATTAGTTAGTCAAAGGATTACCAGTCCTTTCTTTCTGAAGTCTTTTGGCAGAGCAGTCTTCAGGAGCAGACAGAAGGGAAGAGAGGTAGCACCTGGGTTCAGTCAGAAATGTGCCACATCCTCATGGGCTGAAGGAAGAGGAACATGAGGATTAGGAGAGGGTGAGCCCAGCAGAAAGCTGAGCTCTCTGAACATTGTTCTTCCTGTAAGGCAGAGGGCCCTTGGGGGTCTTAGAGTGCTCTCAGCAGTTTATCCTCAATCACAAACCTGTTCAATTCAGGGAATTTATCATATTTTTAGAATGTTTATTATATAACATTTTCTATGTTCTGTTTATACTGCATTTGTGTTCTGCTGAAAGACTGGAAGACTTCAGCTGAATTTGAGTGCCTCTGTAGAAGCAGTCTCCCATAAGACAAAGAAAAGGTGTATTACAAGCAGAGAGTTTTTAAGAATGCTACATGTTGATGAGCACTAATTATCAGAGCTGGAAGCATTTTGAAAACCTTTCTGATGATTAAAACTCCTTTTTACACCTCTACTTCCTAAACTGCCAGTCTGGTGCGAGCTTACATTATTTTTAACAATAGGGTCTTTCGCCATTGAGTCCTAAAGGACTGGAATCACACTTAAAACAATAGTCTCTAATCTTAGATGCTGTTGTGAATATCCTTTTTATTTTTAAATTAGTGAGAATCTTGAGTTGCCCCAAATCTTCCCACCATAAATTGGACTTTCCCTCAGCTTTGACTAGTTTCAAAGAGAAATCCTGTTGCTTTTTCAAAGTTCTGCCTGCCTACATTCACCTAGCTGCTGCTCATCCTGCTCAGAGGCAGACCTGTTCCAGCTCAGTGAGGAGTGCCAGTCATGAAAGTATTAAACTTGTTATGAAAAGCCTGAAAACAAGGATGTACTTAGGTGCCAGGCTTTTAAACTCATTGCAACTTTATTAATGACACCCTGGGGGAAGCATCTTTTAGTAATAAACATAGTCACAGATTTGAGCTAAAAATCTGGATTTACTTTGTTTTGGTTGTGTACTGAGGCATTATCAGGAGATGATTTAGAGCAATAGCCATGAACTCTTAGCTTGGATCGTGTTAAACTGAAGGTTCTCCATGACTGAAAATGTTTTTCTGACTTTATGGGAGCTTTCCCTCTCCTACCCCCTGGAGGGTAAGTTTTAAACTTTGCAGTTTAAAATAGCCATATGTTAAATAGCATTTGTTGAGCTTATTCAATAAGCAAATATAATTTCACTTTTTCTTGAAACGTTTATTCCTGCTCTGCTTTTGAGATTACACATGTGCTATTGTGCAATTCTTCTCCCTAGTAGTTTCTACATGAAATCTATTTTCCCTGAAAAAATGGAATCTTTGTGTCTTTGTCTCCTCACTAGCTTTCAGGCATGTTTTGGCAGGGGCTCTGACTGTCGAGGCACTGGAGAGGAGGGGCCTTGCACTCATTTGTCAGCTTTTCTTGCATCTGTAATTTTTGCCCACTCAGCAGTACTGGAGGGGCTTAAAAAAGGGGGAGAACTTGCAGTTGTTGAAAGTCAAACTCCTGAAATAATTGCCAGACTGTAACAGTTTGGGAAAGAGGTGTGTGTGAGAGAAGCAACAAATGCTTTGGCTGAAACCAGCTTTAGTTTTAAGGTTTTAGCAACTCTCCATTTCATGTAATTGCATGCCTTTTCCCCATAGATCTTTACAGGCAATGGTACTGTGTTTTTATAGATTTGCTCATTATGTGTTGATAAACTGGCTTTTCTTAATGATGATGAAAATAATTTCACTGGTGTTCAAGACTTGGTTGTTTCCAACCAACAGTTTAATTAAAAATGCTTAAGTCTTCTCTAACTTTCGTCCTAATCCTTTCCTCCAATCTCCCTTCTCAAGCTGGGTGCTTTTATCTCCTTAGGTAATGTAATCAAACAGAAATTAGTTAATTTTTTGATTATTAGAAGACAGATCCCTTCATACTAAGGAAAGCATTTTTCCTCTTCAGGTTTTTATGGAATATTAACACTGATCTGTCCTCCTCGTTTGAGTAGGCTATTTAAGCTCAGGGCTCATACTGTGAGCTGTTAATTAATCAGTGTGACAGATGAAGAAAGTATCCAACTATGAAAGAAAACCTTACTTCAGTGACTAACAATAAGGATGTGAGCCCGAGTGATTTAAAGGATTTTTTTTTTTTCTGAATGTGTGATAAGGCGCCTTAAGCTGTTTGAGGTAACGATGGGGTTTTTTAGCTCAGATTGTGTCACTGCACAAACATTAAAGGGCTCATCAATATTTTGTCTTGAAAAGTCTAGACAGGAGTTAAAAGAGCCTCTCCTACAGTTTGAAGAGATCCTGTTTCCCATAATTAATAACAGGAAGCCAGTAAATAAGGCTTTACTGACAAATGAAACAGTAACATGTACCCAGAAACATTAGCTCCTGGCTGAGAAATGTAGCTGAGGTCTGCCGGTTTTAGTGTACAGGAAAAGATTGCTGTGGAGGCACATTAGAGCTTTGCTCATGTCTAATTCAGTTATGTGATAGCAGACTAATAGTCAAAAAGTAATGATAATGCATTTTAATTATTGAGAGCAATTTGTGACCTTTGTTTACATTTATGTTACAGTCCAAGAACTCTTCCCCTGTCATTAATGGAAATTCTTTGAACTCAAAAGGAGATTTTCATGTTTATTTAAAAGCTACCAGAAGGCATTTCAGACATTTCCTGGAACAAACTGTATATATGTATTTTAGGAAGATAAGAAATGAAAGGAAACTTGAGGAAAAGCTTTAAATTTTCTTCCTTTTTGAAGACTGCATTTTCCTTTCTAAGATACCTTTTCAGAAAGTGTTTGGAAACTTTTAGAGTTAAAATCAGTTAAACAACAAAAGGGTAGTTAGACCCTCATCTCTTCTGTACCAGCATAAAACCAGAGCAGTGCTATTTATCTCACTGAGCTGTTAAGTTCATTTCAGTAACTCCACACAGTACAGGCAAAAATTCAGCCTTGCCCTTGCCACACTTCTGATTTCTTCGGTTTTTTGGGTTACACTGGACGGGGAGGTTGGAGGAGATTTCTGTCTGTGTAGTTGTGGGAGATTGGTTGTTTTCCTAGGGAGCAGCAATGACTGAATGCAATATTCACAAGTACTGGGAAGCACATTTAACTCTGTGTTTGTGCTGGACCTTAAGTCTGGGCTTGAATTATGCTTCATCATCTGGCATGCTGACTATACGATACAACTGCGTAATACAGACTGTCATCTTGGTGCTGACCTTGAAAAGAGAAGAAAATAAATTTGTTTCACTGATTCTTAGATACACTGGACAGTAAATTCCTGCTTTAGCTGTTTAATTTACAGTAAACTATTAAATTCTTTCCCCCTGAAGGTGAGCTGTTGGGCTTTCTGCTAAAAATGACAAGATAGGACAAAATAAGCTTGTTTGTAGAGCTGATGTTTTTCCCTTTTCTGTATATTTTAAAGGATTAACAGCCGTTACTCCACAGAAGTATGGTGATGAATACTGAATAGTCCACCATAAGGCATTTTGGAAGGAATTCAGTAAATTCAAAGACACCCCAACATTGTATTCCATAACTTTTTCCACTGACTAGCTTGTACCATGAAAGCAACAGAGTATATCCCAAAAGAGGAGCACACTGTTTACAATACCTTGTCAGGTTAAAATGTTTCCTGGTAGTTATCCTTTTATTGTTGACTGATTAAGTGAGATATTTGAGCACACACATCTAACCTTAAGCACAGTCTTCTCCCATTTTCCTCAATGAGTTTCCATATTTTCACAGTTCATAATTGGACTTCTGTTATCTTCTAAATGCCTTTCCTTCCCCTGCTAAGTACTGAGTTCTGTCCCCTTGAATCATGCATGCCAATATCTAGCTAGACTTACAGCTTTCAAATGAGACAACCTGTGGAATGTGGTGCTACTTGACACAAGTGCTTGGCTTCTTACTGAAAATAAATAGCTCAGATGTCACTTCAAATGCCTACTGTAACAGAGAAAAGTCAGAGACAACTGTTGAAGGTGCACTGTCCAGGCACTTACAAGGTATTTTATCAAGTATTTTCCCTAGCTCAGAGCTGTGTGAACTCATGAGTTCCCAATGAAGTTTATTGTGGAAACATTTTCTTTAACACAAAAAAGTTACCCTACACAGCAAAGCTGTGAATAAATTGGATTACTTTTTCATTTATTTTGGACCTTTGGAAATCATGTGTCTTGATCTATTACGTGCAGCATATAGGAATAGAATTTTTCTCTAATTAAAAATTAAACAATATACAAGTCTCTTTAATACCAAACTTGAGTATCTTCAATGTCATGTCCCAGAAAATATTCTTATATTGAACCTGATCTTTGTATTCAGTTTTTGATGTGGTTTTGCATAAAAAAGCTGAAAATTTCCATGTTTAGGGTGCTTCTTTTAGAAAGAAAGGTGATCCATCAGTGAACAGTTTGAATTCTTTGAACTGTCCGATTATATACTACCAGTGCACTGGTCATGTTTAAATGCATGTTTCAGAGAGATTAATGACTATAGTAAATACTAGACTAATGTAGAGTAAGATTCCTGACATAACTTCCATTTACTCTAAAAGATGCTTATATGAAAAGCTACGGTTCTAATAGGAGTAGGTATTTGTGGCAACATTTTGCTATCTTTAATCTTATAGTAAGTACGTGGTTTCCAAGTGGAACTCTTGATAACTAGCAGTTTCCTGAATATTATCTAGATTTCCTGTTTATTTTATGTGGTATTGTAAGGATCATCTTGTGCCTTTTTCCAAAAGAATGAAGACTCTTTTTTAATAGGGTATTATCTAAACCCTACACCGTTAAAGTTGCAAGGTTCAAAGTAACTGTAGGAACCCTGATTAAACCTCCACTTTTAATACAATATTTCCTTTTGTCCTCTAGGATTTTTAATTACTTTTAGCATACTTTTCTTTGTGTGTGTGCTTGTGATTGGACTGTCATTTTAAATATTGTCTACTTTGAAGGTTAAGATTTATTTTTGATTCAACAGGAGTCTCCTTATAAGAAACCTAACCAGAAAAAAGTAAAGGAAAAATAATTTTCATCCAACTTCAAATATTAAAGTTTCTAATTAAATTCCAGACCATTATTTAAATATGTTAAGAGTCTATTTTTATGGTGCTTCACATTTACTGTAGGAAGACTTTGAAAATCTCTTTAATTCATAGAATTTGGGAAGCTCTGCTTATTTCTTTTAAGCAATAAACATACTTTGGCATGGAATTTTAAGAAGACATTCCTATTCATCCTCCTTTTAAATTAAATAATGATTTTATTGGTGAAAATACTGTAAATTACTGTGAAAGTGTTAAAGTAGAAGCAGGCAAATGGATTAAGACTAAAGAATTTGCTCCAAAGTTCCTTTTAGCATGACTGCTGTAGGCTGCTTCTTGGAAAGTTTGGCCTACTCTTTGCAAAAGCTCTCCAGGCTGTCAGGGAGCAGGACAGAAGTGAAATAGAAAAACAGTTCTGAACTGCCATCAAGTAATAAAATCTAAGGATAAGCCAATAGGATATGTCAGTTCAGGCATTTAATTTTCAAAGGTGTTCACTTTAGAGAATCAATTAAAAAAGAGGTTTAGACTTTCGGTTTCTTCTTTTTAAAACAGGGAACAGAAGGTTCTAATGCTAACATTAGAAAATATCTTTGAAAGGGACAGACACTGCTGCATTTATTTCAGTGATGCTGTAGAGTGGAGAGGCCTCCTGGCTCTCCCAAGTCTTTCTGTCATGCATCCTAAAAGGGTTTCAGAAGGAGGGCAATGCCCTGAGAGGCCTCACTGTGCTCTCACTATTGTGACAGTCAGTATGGGGAATCAGAAATGTAGAGAAATTCCAATACTTCATGTGCAGATTCTGGAAGTTAAAACTTTTGCTTTACAAAAAACAGGACTTGGAAAAAAACCCAAAACCACAAAGAGTACACTTTTCTGTAATGCCCTCTTCAAACATTAGAAATTTAAATGCACCACTGTAATCAGAGGAAGAAATAGTAGAATTGCATCATTTTTTTTGGCAGCAGAGGAGTAAGGGTATACCTGCCGCTATTATTTCCTGATGTCCTAGTTTAAGTTCACTAAATCAATGTGCCTCATGTTCTTAGTCCTTTAAACACAGGTACTTGTGTTTTTTGATATGCCAGGAGATAGGACTATGAGAAGATGAAACAGGATTTTTATTTGTTTACTTAAATGTTCTCATACAGGATTTTGTAGCTACCTTGGTCTGTACCTTTCCAGAAGCATTATTTCTCCCGGGTGACCAGGTTAAAAAAAGTGGATTTTTGGGGTTTTTATAATAAAACATATAGGGACATAGAACAAAAGACAGTGATATTTTCCTCTTCCACTGCTTTTCCCCTTAAAGGAGATAATTTTCTATTCTCATAAAGAACAAGTACTATTCTCTTTTGTAAGTGTCAAGTGCTTTTCTTTTTTACTTTTTTAATGTTCTCATTTATTACTAGACTATATTATTGACATAGGTGTAGTAGAAGCCTTCGTTTATGGTACAGGAAGGGAGTTTTGTTAAACAACTTTTAGCCTTTTTTAGCCAGGCTCTGTACAGTACTTTCTCCCTGAAGTCATTATAGGAAGTGACAGATATAGCAAACTTGTTTTATAAGTATGTAACATGTCATATAATATTTTGAAATATGCAGTGATTCTTAATTTTTTTAAGTAGTATGGCATACAATACCTCATTTTACTAATTAAGTTAGCATATACAGACATTAACATTTAAATGCTTCTTGCCTTCAAGTTAGGGCAGGTCATACTTATCAAAGTTTATTTTCCATCTTATTTCACATTCAGAGTTTCGATCTGCTTCTCACCTTCAGTAAGGCCATAGCTGGGACACTCTGGGGGTGGTTCTGGCTGGCTGAAACAATTTGGCCTTTCATCTGTTCCTCCACCATGAGTTGTACCGATAAAGGCAGCAGAGCGGTGTGCGGCCTGGGCAGCATTGCTGCTGTGCAGGTACTACAGCCTGGCCAGTGGGGTTGGTTCATTGAAGAGGTTTCAGCAGTGCATTTCAATTCTTTTCAACTAGGAAGAAAGCTTTTAAATCACTCTCTATCAAGCAAAAACATTTTGCCTCATGATGCTGAGTTCTGACATTGAAGAAGAGTGCTTGGACTCTGCATTTTGAATGCTTCTAGACAAAATTTCCCTCTGAAAAGACAAGCACTATTTAGTGAACTGAGACCTCCTTTGTGTTCCTTTTGTTACTCTTTTTGATTGACTGTTAAAACCATTTTTCCTCTTAATTACTAAACGATGCAGAATTGCATACTCATTTCTTAAAAATTATTAAGACTTTTCTGCCTTAAAATGTGAAGAGAGTCTTCTGTAAAAATTCATGTAAAGAAAAAAAATGAACAGGCTAAAGTACCAGAATTATTTGAAGTATATAAATAGTGTGCATTAAAGTTTTACTAGTATTTGGCTTTGGTTTTTGGAGAGCCTTTTGTGGGGGTTGTTGTTGTTTTTAATCTGGAGATCTCTGACCTTGATGGGCCTCCATTGAAAGAAGAAATTTTAGTTATCCTCCACCTTCTAATCCCAAGCATGCTGCCATGTACTTGGCTTCCACTTGATAAAGGAGGATACATATTTGTTAAATATTTGTGTGTCTCTCTTTTAATCATATAAACCTTTCTAATTTAATGGTACTGTGTCTCTGTAAAGAAATAACTACATCTTTTGTTGGATAGTATTTATTTTATGATACTGAAATAAACAAACCAGCATTTTAACATGGTAGGCAACTTCCTGGTGTTAAAACCAACAAAAACAAGTCCAGCACATGATTCACAGTGAGAAATTTCTTGTAAGGGATTTGCCCTAAATTTGATGGTAGCTCAAAATACTTGAAGGTTTTGAACTTGTATTTCTTATTAATTCCACAACTCAGACAAATCTTTGAAGAGCCTCTGAAACATTCCCCCTCCTTTTTTAATTTAAGTGTATACCTTTCCCTCTTCATAGCTTTAAAATGGAAGATGAAGGCTGTGGTAAAAGGCTCTTCAGCTGAATTCCTGTGAAATATGGAGTTTCCTCCATGCTAAGTCCCCTGCAATTAGTACCAAATACCACACTAGTATGGCTTGGAAAATGCCAGCCTGAATTAACTTTGATAAAGGCTGAAGATGTTTCTCAAGTAGAGAAGCATCTCTTTAACATTCTTACCTACAATACCATGATGGAGGTTTCAAAGGCCAGCAAAAGGGTCTCAGGTACCTCTGTCAGCTGCATATTTGCTTAGCTTTGGTCATAAAGCAGAGGCTGAGAAGATATTTATCTTCTCTGGCTTGTTACATGTGTCACTTATTTTGTGATGGTAGAATGATCTGGCAGCAGAATTATTTTTAAAACAGAGTTGAATCTCATTTATTTTCCTCTTCCCCCAAAAATTGCACTAATCAAAGTCCAAAAGTCATCCTTCCCCTCCCCTGAATAAATTTGCATAACTCATAGCAATTGCAATCTATTAAAACACCTGAAAAATAGATTTGGATCTGGGATTGCGATAAATATACTTTATCTGGAGGACTGGTCTTAGGGCATTTCTGTATTTTATTAAATGATTTAACTGGATATTTTATTGGAAAATCTGGGATGAGTAGTTTCACTTGTCCCAAATGGACTAAAAACTTTTTCTAGAAATTATTTAAGTTGATATTGTTGCACATAAGATTGCTTGAAAATTTCCCCACAAATTTTGTATTTTGTTCTATCTTGAGCTGTTAATTATGCCAAACAACTTTGAGATACTTCTGGCCCACTACATTAAGCACTAAGTAGCTCAGTGGGAGGCCATGTTGTTGTGCTTGTATGAGGGTGAGATAAAGTAGCATTACTCAGTGTGTTTAATACATGTGACCACTGAATGCCAGATTGCTAATTTATACAAAGTCCTTCACATAAAGAAATGAATCACTGTATACCATTCATTGCTACTTTTTTTAACTGACAAACTGATAAATATTTCATGACCACAGGTAAGCAGAAAACTCACTTTTTCCAGCCCACAAAACTTTGAGTTCAAAACAAGTGCTGTTCTACTTTGAATTTCAGTAAAATTTAGGACGAATGAAGAGATCTGTCTGAAATAGTTGATTTACTGCTAAATGTGAAACAGCTATTTTGGAGTCAGTGTGTCTGTTTTTTGACTATAAATTCTCTTTTAATCCCTAGAAATGTTTTCTGAAGCACTTTTCTTTAAAAATGGTACCACTCCACATGAAGTTTAACTTTATGAATCACCATCCTCCAGCTTGACAGAAAATCCGACATTCAAAGACTGCAGTACTTGTGAATTAGGAGTCAAACATGAAGTGAAATCTTCTTATGTTTTTGGTGAGAAGTGGCACTTGATCCTTAAGGCAAAGAAATTCACTTCAACCTGTATGACACATCACATTACGAGCAAGTGCACTGGCAGGGCTGTAAGATGAAATGCCATTTTCTGTTAAGTTAAAAGTAGGACGTTTTTTCCATTTCTGAGAGTTCTATCGCTTCATGTACTTGCTTTTCGAAATGAAAAATGGCAATGGCCCTGTACAGAAGTGGCCTATGAATTACAGAAAAGCAGCTTACGCTGAGTAGTGTGGCACAAGAAGATGCCAGGCATTTCGTGATGAGAGAATGCAGCACAGTCACATTGAAATTACAGAGCCCACAAAATTTAGTTTTGCTAAGTCTCTTTTTCTTAAATAGAGAGGAGAATGAATAAATATAATTAGTTATGCTTTTTAGCAGGCTTATAGATGATCAATATACTTACAGAACTTGTACAGTTAAGTATACAGAAGAAAGAGATAATACAGGGGTTTTTAGGTTTGTTAACTTCAGTATCCTGATCTAAATTACTGCTGCTAGGGTTTGAGGGTGATGTACAGCTCTGTGTATCATATACCATACAGAACTACCTAGAATTCTCTGCTACTCTATAGCAGTGTCCAAAAGATTGCTTTGGTTTATAGTAGGATGAATAATGGGAATAATCCTAACACAGCTTTTCACAGCTTGGGAATCAGAGAATAAACAAAGTGGAATTTCTCATATTATATTCTGAATCTGGAACAGGAGCCCAGATGAACCTGGGTGTCCTGCTGGCTTCACCAGTAGCTTGGTTTTTCCTTAAGGAAGCTTATAAAAAAGTTTCAATCTACAGTAATAGGTTTTATTTAATTGTCATTCTGGCATTTACATTGGAATTGTGTTCTACATATGGATAAAAGCAACTATAAGGCCGTAGAGGTGATGGAATGAATGAAGAGAATTTTATTCTTTGCACTATAGTTTGATAAATTGCTTTAAGATTTTTCTTGTTTTAATGGCTTTGAGACAATTTTATTTTCAAGAGTTTGAATCAGTGGAAAAAGAATAACAAAGACTTAAAACCAAGAAATATACTGCAGTGAGGACTGTAACCCTAGCTCACAAAAGCTTTTGCTTATAATAATAAAGACTGGAGTTGTAATTAGCTTTTTTGGAGTGTTTTTCACTCCAGCTGCACTAGACAATACTCTGACTTGTAGTTAATACATACAGACATATCTACTTATTTTCCTTTGCATTGCAGCATGTGTACTTCCCTAATTGGCAGCTTGCCATTTATATGTGGAAAACAAGATTGTGTTAGCATGAGGGAGTTAGATATCAAACGTCTGCAGTGCACAAATATCTAAGCTAGATTACTAAAAGGAGAAGATATATAAGTTTGAATTTTGTTAATTTGGATCATAATGCACTTAGATTTTCTGTAAGGTTAAACATGAGTTACAAATAACCAAAGTCCAAGTTAGAACTCAGACTGCCACTGTGAGATTTCATTTTAACACCCATTACTTTAATTTAATGTTAATGTGAAATCTGTGTAGATATCCAGAAAGAGTAGATTGATTCAATAAACCCACTCAAGTTTTCTCTTAATACTGAAACTTATGTCAAACTACTAAGTTTCATTAGTACTCCCCTAATGAAGGATGGAATTGTGAAAGCATTCTGCTTTGGTTTTGGAAGTTAAACATTACAGGTAGGAACAAGATGACCGAATACAATGTTCTAGGAAATAAATGCTCCTTTCTCCATACAAGAACTAAAAAAATAGCATTAATATCCCACACATTTTTTTAAGTGAGAGAACTGATGTAACAACGAGTACTTTATCAGGGACTGTATCACTGCCCTTTTAAATGGATGTATTGGTAATCTGGTTGAGGATCACTTGGCACCAATTTCATGTGGTCTAGCTAGACCAGCACACTCTGTCTTGAAGTAAAGCATTAAATTAAATTATCTTCCCTGGAAAAGTCTTGCTGTGTCTTCAAAATTCTCTTGCTACATGTTAACTGAAATTGATTGTGAGTAGAGCCAACTTTAATTCTGGATCCTGTCTGAGAAGTCAAACTTTTCACTAGTACAAAATACTTACATAAAACTAACGAGTTTTAACTAAATACCTAAATTCTAGAAGACAGGATTTTAGTTCTTTTTAAGCATGGATCTTGCATGCTTTAAGACATTCATGGCTTAAGGGCAAAGAAATAAAATAAATTTTTAAAATGCTTTCAGGGAGACTCAGTTTAGGACTTCCATTTCCTTAAATTCCTTTTGTCAGTGTCCCTTTTTCTCTTCAGTGTATGACAAGTGCTTGTAGTAATTCAGGTGTTGCAGATGGATTACAAGCTGAAAAGTATTGTGTGTTTTGTGCCTGCCAACATAAGGAACTGAATTAATAGGTTTTGAGTACTCAAAAGCAATGCCTTTCTAGACAGAGTACTTGAATTAGACAAACAGACTCTGAAGACTTTCTGACACAAGCTGTCTGCTATAGCTTGCATAAATCTGTGCTGAATGAATACTTAACTAGAATTACTTGGAAAGAGTCAATAGAAGTACTGCCAAATGAAACAAACAATTCTCTTCTGTAAAACTAAGGTGGTCATCAATGAACATAGTCACTACTGTATTAATGATTTAGTTATTAGAGGTGATAGGAACAGTGGAACACAGTTAAAATCAACAAAGTTTTTTTGTCTCTATTCCAACCTTGTATTTTATTGTTCTTATCCTGAATTTAGGGAATTCAGTAGCTTCCCTGTTGTAATCAGTTGGAAGTGACTCTGTTTAATGCATATTATCCACTGTTTTAGCAGTCTGTATGATCTCCACAAATTTTAAAAGAATTTCCAACTGATGGAGCCAGCCTTCAACCCTGCTTTGCTGGGAGCTTACCCAGTTTGTCACAGAGGAATTCATTGACTTCCATAAATTTGAGCACATCTTTTCTTTCTTTGCCCTTTCTGTTTATTAAATGTAGTAGCCCCTATCCTCTAGACAGCTTTTGTCAACTGAAACACAGCAGGTAAACCAGGTAAAGTAATTTTCCAGACAACGCAAAGTGATTTTTAAAGCACCAACAGCAGCCTCTTAAATATTTTTGATTTAGGTGTTTCTGTGAAAATCCTGATGTCCACACATATAACTAACTTCAGCCTTTGAGCTGGCTGGTAAAATGGTGATACTAAATAAAACATAGACTTCAACAGAGTTCAGAAAACATTGGGTGGTGTCATTGTGTAATTGCCTTTATCAATCTTTACAGAATTGTCTTCTCTCATCAGCACATCTATAATATCTTGTTACACAACTCTGACTCAGTTAGCCTTACAGTTTTGAGAATAAACTAGTCAGTCTTCATGATCCAGTTCCAGAGATGTAAAGGAAGTTTGCCCTGCTTCATTCAACTAAAAACGTGTTTCCCTTCAAAATATCTATATTTTTTCCTCATCTTTTCACCCTTGCAGATAAACGAGTCACTTTCCCAAGTGCTCTAATGAAGCAATATAATTTTATTAGGTGGCTTAAAAGACAGCCAGAAAATATTTAAATACCTGCTTACTCTTGAAGTTTTATATATTCTCTTTTAGTCTGAAATAAGTTTTTATTAAGTTTTCATAATAAGCCACTTATTGAACATTTGTTCCTACTAGGCATCCTTTAAGAAATACAAAAAATATATTAGGATCAGTGTTACAGGACCACGAGTCAATTATCCTTATGAAGAAATAAATGTTAAAGAGCTGTTTGGATAAGAAATGTTATTAACTGAAAATTGAGTTTTAATTCAAGAGTATATAGAGAAATGAGATGTTCTTTCAGCATCACTGAGATAAAGTAGTGCTGGTCTGTTGACAAAAGCACTTACAGTTTGTCTTGGAGAGACTTTTTTAGATTTTTCTAATGTCAGTGAAAGGTAGAGTTACCAGCTCTGGAAGGCAAAAGTGCCCAACTTCCGTTTGCCTCAACAAACTTCTGCTTCTGATTTTAATCAATCTGGAAGTAATTTGGCTATGAAAATAATTAGTATTCTCATGAAAAATCTGTTTTAATGCTGCTTTTAACTGCTGTGTTTAGGAAATGTGTTCTTGATTTATCAAGATAGGTATTCTGGTAGGTAACAATAGGAATGGCACCATATGAGGGAGACATTGTCTCCTTGTCGTTGTTAGAGCAGGATAAAATCTGAGGCTTCTGAGGCTGTGGGAAATGAGTTTTCAGTACAAGAAATGTTTTGACTTTTAGTTAAAAGATTGAGTTCTACAGTGCCACCATCTTTTAAAGATTAAATCCACATGACACTATCTGGAATACAATATCCATTGTTCATACTTCTTGAATGACTTGGAATCATGTGTTAACATGATGAAACCAGATGGGATGTTCAAACAGTAAACTCCATTCAGTGGCAGCCAGATGTCTTTCCTGGAGAATGGGGGAGGGATCCTCCAAATCGAAATTTCAGAAGATGGCAACTGTCAAATTTTGAGCAATTTATTCAAGAGATAAATATGTTATATTTGTGATTTAGTAATTGCTTATCTTTTTTTTTTAAGCAAGTTTGATCTCTCATCTTTGCTCATCTTTAGATATGGATGTATCACCTGACCCAAAATGTTTGTTCGTCCCTAGTCCCCCTTTTCCCCTTAAATGAGGAAGTAAAAGTAAAATTAACTTGGCAAGTATGCTGGGAGATACAGGGGTTGCTTTTGTGGCTCAACTAACATCTTACAAACAAAAAAAGAGTGGAAAAAGAGGGCAGCAGAGAACAAATTAGGTAAGTCAAATGCAAACTGCATAATGTAGTACTAACTAAATTTCAAAAAAGTTTATCAAATGGTTAGCAGCCACTCAGAGAGTTTGTATCTCTAGATTAGATTAACAAATGTTTCTATTATAAGCCAGTTATATCTGTAGCTAGATTTGCAGAAAATTCATGGGTATCTCCTTGTGTCTTAAAAAACAAACCAAACCAAAACCTCTTCACTTGTGCTACCTTTGACCCTTAGAAAAATTCCACTGCAGTGAGCTTTCAGCCGTGTGGAGAGACTGTAAATATGTTTAGACAGGTGGTATAGTCTGAGGCCATCTTTAAGGAAATGGCAAAGAAGGTCTTCATTTGGAAATGTTCTCGTATAATGAAGTATGCCCAGCATCTTTCAGTGCAGAATGCCTTTTCCAGTGAATCTTGCTGCTTGTCATGAATTAAAGTACAAGTTTTCAAACAGAACAATTGAGAAGCAGTCTCCCCCACATTTCTCTTTAATGCTATCTTAACATCACTTATTTTACATTTGTGCAGTAAAAGAATTGACAGCCAATTTAAGTTTCTAAATTTAAAGCTACTGGATGACAAATCTTTGGCAAGGAGGGGTGCACAATTCTAGTCTTCGTTGTGCTTGCTGCCTCCTGTTGTAGAGAGATGAGGAAAAAAGGAGCTGGAAGCTCATTAAGATCTTGTAGCCAAAGGCCACAAACCCCTCTCCCATAAAGGTCTCAAATTTTCTTGACTGTCTCCTCTTCCTTTGCAACATCCAAAACACGCAGTGAATCCTGAGGGCATCCAGCAGGAAATCATTGCTGTCTGTTCTGTGTAAATCCAGAGAAGGAAAGAAAAGGACAGGATATAGGCACTACATAGAAGAAGAATACTCATCAGAGAAGCATTACAGGACAGAGTAGAGACCTTTTCCTAATACAATGAAATTCGGGAATTCAGCCAAGTCCCACTGGTCCTTTCAATGGCCTTGGTGTTCTCACAACCTGTGCATGCAAGGCAGCATTCTCCTTTCTCCAGGAGTGTGTTGGAAACATGATGGGGGCCTACCCCACTGGAGCCTGCTGGGGCTAAATGTGATTCCCTATGCTGGCTGCTACAAAGGTACAGGTGTGTTGCCATCTCCTCAGAGAAACAAGTTGTGTATCTAAGAAGTAGATTAATGAACCTGATACATATTCAGTGTTAGTCCCTGTTCCCTTTGAACTATTTCTTAAAGTACAGGAATTTTTTTTTTTTTTTTTTTTGTATAAATTTAAACCAGTATTTCAGCAAAAACCATCTTGATTCCTCCTCAGAAAGGACAGGAACCTCATCAGCTTTTTAAGTAACTTAGGTTTCACTTCCTTCACTAACAGGACGATAGATTTAATTTTTTTGTTGTTGTTGTTGTTCAGAAGATCTTAAATTACCCCAAATTTAATACTGAGTCTGAAAAACTCAGCTAGAATACTGATACGGAAAGAATAGTCCTGATTATTGATTCTCTAAATGAAGTTGTAAAGTTGAAGTTGTGTAAAATTTATTCCCTGAATATAAGTACAAAACTGTCATAGGATAGTGGTTAGAGGGATATTTTTTCCTCTTTAAAAAAAAAAAACAAAACAAAACAAAAAACCACCAAAAAAACCCCAAAAACCCCACGAATCAATGTTTTTTTTGTGGATTTGACCATGCAATAAGGCAGTAAAACTTTATAATTACAAATAAATACAACTTAAAAATAAGTTTGCCAATGAGGTGAGGAAAGAGGAAGCTTGGATTTATAGACAAAATGTCAGATGAATCCCACAGATTGAAATACCAAAGTCCTCTAAGTTGACCTAGTGAAATTTCATTAGACTACTACTTGCTTTCCTGTACTATTTTGTATTTTAAGAAAATAACAGAAACTAATCAGATGGCAACCTGGTTATTTTTTGAGGTTTCCACAATAAATGAAAATGTAGATTTGAAGTCGTGATCTTGTGTCAATTTAATGAAAGTATTTCTGTGTCTTTGAACTGCTCCATAAAAAGGCACTATTTCACTTGTATTTATGCTTTTAAGTAAAATTTTTAATACTGTCATCATATGTAATGTTGTGTATTTATGTAACTAGTTCCAATTTTTACATCTTTACATTTTGCTGTTTGCAGAGGAATACAGCGATTCAGGGCAGTGCTGTTTAGAGAAGCAGATTGGACGGGGGTAGAGGACATGGGTAAGAAACTGCTAATCAGCAAATGGATTTCACAAGAGAAATTTGTCTCTAGTTTTAAAATTTGGTGAACTGATGCTCTGAAGCAAACCTGAGCTCTGGACCTGACACGAAGAGAATCTGGAAAGAAGGTTGATTTATCTTCCTTGTCTCTGATATATTAGGAAATAATTTACTTGAAGAAAACTGGAGGATTTTTTAAGCGTTATGCAAGACTTAACTATTACATAAGAATAACAGAAGGAGACACCTGGTTGTTTGGGGTTTTTTTGTTATGGCATTTTTCAACTGACATGAAAAAAAAATATAATTAAACACAATTCAGAGATGTTTTGCCTTAATTTCCTTCTTCAGGTAAAATGCATAGTGAAGGCACTAGCAATGATTGTAAGGTAGAGGATGAGGGAAACACTCATGAGAAAAAGAAGGTTCAGTGGACAACTTTGTATTTTAGATGCACATATTGCATGTGGGAGAGACTGATAATTCATAAGAGTAAATGAATCAAAGCACAAGAATAGTATCCTATTTCTGCCATGTTGTTTTTTTCAGCAAATTTAGTTTGCTATCTGACAATTGTAACAAGTCAGTTTAAAATTTACAGAGAATAAGACAGTCTCCTCTGAAAGCCATAATTTTGACATTCCAAAATAGCAGAAAATGAATTTATATTTTTTGTAATCTAGTTTTTATTTATTTAAATTAGAATCTTGATTATTTCAGTTTTGTTCATTTTTATACTTGTAAATCATTGTAATGTCAGTCATTTGCAAATATTGCAAAACCTTCATCTTAGTTTGTAGTCCTGAAAAAAATTTTAACTAGCCACCTAAAGCAAGATAGATGAAACCACTTTTCCAGTCAAAGGATTCTGAAGTTCTGGGAGTGAAGGACCCAAATCACTGCTTCCACTGATACACAGCAGACTCAAAAGTGATGATCTTGACGAGATGGTAGCTGAAAACTGTGAGAATTTACTTCGTTGTTTATCTCAAGTCCAACTCTTCAGTGCCTCTGTGTTTCCTTTACAGAAACAATGTCTGTTTTCATTCTGCACAAGTAGTTGAATTCTCAGCTGTGCAAAAAATACAATTATGACAAGTACACTTGACCTTCAGTGAAATTAAGGAGAATACCACCTGCACTAAATATGTCTTGTAAACAAACCCAGAAATCAAATCCAGTTGCATGTCTTACTGCAGTAATAACTTTTCAGGTTTTTAAAGTTTTGACTTCTAATTGTACCCTACTCTTAAACAAGGGGTGTTGATGACTTTTTAGCAGCTGCACTGTGGACAGGAGCACTTTTTGTGCTGAGATAAAGCTGCCCAGATCTAGAAATAGTCTGTCATTTCAAACATTTTTTTTTTTTTCCATATTCTCTTCGAGTTCCAGTGTTTAAATTAAATTGAAAAACATAAGAAAACTGTTTCAGGACACACTTCCCAGAATATTTTGACCTCTTGACCAGTAGCCACTCCTGGAATAAACTACTGTATTAAGATCCACATTTTGTTTTAAAGAAAAATCTCCCCCAAAATCAGACCCCTTAAACTATTTAGGTAATAAAGATGGCCTAAGCTATTTTTTATTTAGCAATGTCATGGGAAAACACCAAAATATTCTTTCAAAGAGGTACAGCTGCTTAGCATATCTGAAAGGTAATCCAGTAAAATAAATGTTTTAGTCCAGATGCAAACACATCTCTGTCATAGAAATTCCCTAAATATAAACCCTCATCTGAACTCTTTTTATGTAAGTCTTACCTTGAAGTAATGTTGTGCATAGAAGATGTGTTATCCTGGGTTATTCTGGCTAGACTAGTAGGGTTTCCCATGAAGCCTACCTGCTGCTATTCAACTCTTTTAAACCCATCCTTTTCCTCCTTTCTTTTCCTTCAGTGTATTGAACACTCCTCAGCATAGCTCACTGAGGAAGGAATGTGGAGAATTCAGTTATTTCAAAGTTTTAAATTTCTAAATCATGATTTTTAATCTTTGGAGGGGGCATAGTTAGCTAGCATGGATAACAAAGTGCAAGAACCATGACTGGACAGTCTTGGATTTGCAGTAAGCTTTATGCCACTGGAGAAGGATGAGTTGTAGTAGCTGGTATTACACAGTGAAAATCATCTTCAATGCCAGGTGAAACCCAAAGGAGCCAGAAGTCCAGCAGCATTGTGTACACAGAGGAAAATGGGCTCCTTGCCCACAGTGGCAAGAAATGCCCACAGAAACCTTTCCAGAAACAACACAACACTTCTAGTGGTCTTGAAGATGATGGTACCCAGAACATACTTTCTCCTCAGAAAAGTTAAATTGCAGATCTCAAAAATCTTAGCAACCATCTACTAAACATAAAGCATAGAGAAATAATTATTTGTGTAATTTTATATATATTCATTACTAGAAACTGTAGAATTTATAGATTTAATACACTATTTTTGTCAATCAAAATTGATATTGTACAGATCTTATGTAGTTTAGCTCTTTTTATTATTAGTTTTTAAAACTGCTGTTTTTCTTTAAAAATTTTATCAGTCCAAATCTAATTAATAACTGTACAAGAAATCTTTTCTTTTCCTGAGGAACACAAGCTATATTGCCTTGACTATTTTGTAGCAATGGGTTTTGTTTTTCTCTTCCATTTCCATAGCAAAGAAAATTAATTTAAGAGAGATCAATAGCATTGCTGGCATATGTTGCACAGTGCTGGGTAGCATGAGTTTACACTTGATCTTGTATCTTGTTGTATAGAATTATGTAAATTAAATACCCCTACAAAGAAGCTTTTGTTTTTATTAATTTAATGCAGCAATACTAATAAGGGAAAATGTATACAACAAATCATTGTGTGTACCTAGGATAAAAAAATCTGCTAACCCTTGATATTGGGTGGGCATAATGGATGTCTTAAGTGCTCTGTGCACTTTGCACTGTGTGAAACCTGCAGAAACTTTCCAGTAAAGCACTTGCAAAAATGTTGCACCTGGAGCAGGGAGGAGTGAAGAGGGCAAAGGTCAGCATTAGGCATTAAGACACTGACTAAACAGACTTTACACTCGGTGAAAAGTCCAGACAGCCCCTGCAGTGTCATCTTACAACTCTGGTTTTCTTCTTTTCAGGACATAGTAATCCATAAATACACTCTAGTCACCGGCAGCTTAGCTCTTCCCCCGCTTCTCCCCCTTTTTAACTCTCCTTTCATTTATAATTCTTACATAAAGATCTGAATTTTTAACCCTTTCCAAGTCTTTTAATCAACCTTGGAAACTGCTTTTCTTCACTGTTCTCCACTTAATTTGCTAGACTTTTTAAATCCTTTCCTTTGTGAATTTTTCTCTCAGAAAAATTGTTTCAAATATACTAAAAAAAAAAAAAAAATGCTTGAAAACAGTAGTACAAACTCAGTGTATGGATAAGACATTCTGGGAAATTATCGGATTTTTACTTCTAAAAAAGGCAGTTATTAAACTCTGTTATCTACTTAAAAGCAGTCTTTGTTTCTGAAGTTTATTAACCAGACACTCTACGTAAAATATCTCATGGGATGTAGTATAAATTTTTTTTTTTGCAACTACTTCTGAGCTTATTTGTTTGGATAGATGAAACTAGTTTCAGCTGGGATGCTGCAAGAGAAGAATTGTCTTGTTTGCCTTTGTTGTTTTTTTCAGTCACACAGAGAAAAACCTCATCAATTTCTCTAAACTGGAAAAATGCAGAGGTAAAACAAAGAGGTGTTTGTACTTTTATTATACAATTAAGTCTTTCAGTTTTGCACCTATTATGCTTAGTAGATGAACGCATGAGACCAAACTGATTTTAATCATTTTATCTGATCCCATTATCCACATCCCATGGCTTAAGAGACTGGATAGACTCCTAATATAGTCTGGAGCCTTGACAGTAAGAATAGGCTGGTGAAATACAGCCCATCAGTTGCATGGAACCACGCACATTTTGCTCACTTCCTCTCCTTGTTCTGAGCACTGCACGAGGCCATACTTCCACGCAGGATATTTTCTTCTTACCCACTTTTCACTACCCTACCCTTCCTGCAAAGCTGCTGAAATGTTCAGCAGCTCTGTTACATTGCTTTTTCATTAATTTTTACATCTTGTGAACAACACTGATGCAAGATAGCTGAAAGTCTGAGTATTTCTTTCATAGCATGCATGAATATTGATTAGTAACAACATTAATAAGAAAATGTTTCAGGTGGGTTTTTTTTGTTTTGCACAGAGATCCCTCATATTTCCTCAGGTTCAGATAACAAAGTTTCCAGTTCATGTGTGTCTCAGGGTCATACTCAGTCACAAAATGGTGGCCTCAAAAGGTCTCCTGTCAAGTCTCTTGGCCAGTGCAGCTCACTGATTTCTGTGTTCTGTGCAGTGATTTTTAGCGTTGCTGCTGAAGGGATTCTAACTTGGTCTGTTCAGTGGTGGAAATCAAAAAGAAATAGGAACAGAAAGGTGAACGTGGGAGCACGATTGAATGCAGGCAGATCCCAGCAGAGGTATTTACTTTGTATTTACTTTTCAGGGCAATGTGCTCTGTAGAAATAAAAGACCTGTTTCAGCACGTGCTGAACGTCGAGGGTGGAAGTGGTTCTCTCAGTGGCCGACAGGCTTTAGAAGGAAGTGTACGCTCGACGCCATTCCAACATCAGCTCCTTGGTGCAGAGTGCCAGAGGCGCTGTGTGTCCAGGGCCCCAGATTTAACTCTGGTCATGCAGTGCAGCATTTAACCTGCTCTGTCTCACTGGCACCCTGGGACAGTCTGTTAAATAAGCTGTTACTGGAGTCAGTGTTTTAGTGGTAGGCCTTGCGTGAGCGTTGAATCTACAACATCTTTACAGATGGAGCAGTATCTTCCATTTATCCTATATTCTGATATTTTGTTGCAACTTAGTAAAAAAGAAGAAATGAATGTTCGAGTACATGAAGAACTTTAGGATATTAAGCTAGAACTGAATGTCATTGATCTCTTGAGAAAGAGGCTTTGTATCTTGTCTTTTTGTATCTTTCTTGTAGAAATACCACACCAAAAATGATCTCACTTAATAACATAAACAAAAGACCATTGTTCTGTCTAGCATTTTATGTTGTTTTCAAGCATCTGAGGTCTCTCCTGAATCCTTTTCTGTGGTATCTCATTACTGACCTCGTAATTATAATCACACATTCAAAACTTAAATTCTGCTAATGTGACGTAGATGAGAAGCCAGGCAGTTAAATGACTTGCCCAAGGCTACGAAACATCTTGTTGTAGAGCTGAAATCAGACCTTTTACCATGTCTGCCTGGCCAGACCCAAGGTCTGGGCTTTGTTTTATGTTGTCAGGCATGTTTCTTCATGCAAATGTTATTTGGACTGCATGCTTGACATATAGCAAAGGCCATACTGCCCACTGAATTTTCTCCTGGATTGTTTTTCACCTTAACTTTAAAAATTGTTGGGATTTTAATGAAAACCTTCTTTTTTCAGGTTATCTTAATGAAACCATTTTCATAACTATTTTTCAGAATTTATATTCTACAGGTGTTGTTTATTGATTTAAGCTTATAGTGATGATATGAAACCACCAACCATTCAAGCATAATGTTAAACTGAACTGTGAGTAGAGTGAATTTGTCCAAAACAGTACAGACAGAAGTCTGTTGCTACTTTTTTTTTAACCAAACTTGCTCTATATTGCTCTCAATTAGTCCTTTTCCCTAACCACTTTTCTTCTGAAGAATTCCTTTTACCCAGTTACCTTATCCATTAGCTATGTAAACACGTATGTAGGAACTTTGTGCATCCTTTGCATACTCGTTAAATCTCAAATATTGTTATATTGCTTCACACACATCTCACTAAATGCAAATAAAATAGTAGGTAAGGCTGTAGTGATGTCCTCTGGGTGTGTATTTCTGTAGGTAATGTTTGTGTGTGATACACACAGTCTGTACCTTGCATGTAGATCACACAGACACAATCGAGGCTGATCACAACCAACGCAGTGTGGGTGGGATGCGTGGGTGAAATCTATGTAGGCAAATTTGAAGCATTTGAAGATTACAGATATTTAAGGGTCAATATTTTGGACAGTGGAAAATTATATTTTTCAGACTCTTCTAAAAGGTGCTTTTCAAAAATTTATTTAAGTACCATATCCTTCAAATCTGCCTTCATTAGAAAAGGTAAAGCAGTTCATGTTTTAATTCAGCCACATCTTTCAGTCCTTTTTGGTCATTCTTTCCTTCAGTTTCTTTTGGGAGGTTTGTTTCCAGTTTTATGGGGTTTTGTTTTGTTCTGTATTTTTTTAATATTTGGCCATAAAATGATGTCAAGTACCTGCTTTTCTGGTGTCAGACATACATCTTCCTTGTTACATGGACTTCTAAAAGAGGAACTCACTATGAGTTCTGCCTGAATGCTGCTAGATTTGCTGCTGTACAAATAATACAAATTAAATATTCTTAATTATTTTAGCTCATACTAGAAAAGATTCAGGACAAAGGAGAGATTGATGCAGTGTGCCTTACAATGGTCCTACTGATTTCTCTACTGGCCTTTCCTCTGCACATGGTCAATTAGAATTGAAAATCCTGTGCTGATTTCATTCGCTGGAATTTTTAAGCAGGTCAGGAAGAAAGATGTTATTGAAAGGAAAAGTCTCATCTAAATAAGAAAAGAACACGTGGCCATCTGGTCTACACTGTACCATGCTGAAAGTAGTTTTGACTCTGCTCTAGTTTAAGCTTTGCAATAGTTTGCTAAAATATCAAACAGAAATATGTTTACCTTAAAACACTGCATGCTTTTTATCTGTAAAATTGCTATGTGCAGTTCTCTTCCTATCTGTAAAGTATGAGCTCATTTGACCCTGTTACCTTATTGAGACTGTCTATGTTTCTGGTAGGTTCTCAAGTTACTTCAGCTCTGTAGAGGTATAAGTGAAACTACCAATCTTTTTAAAGTTTTGGAGATAATTCTGAGCACTTTATTCCTAGGACTAAAAGTCACACTTCTGTTTGAACTAGGAAAGGCTCAAACAAGCCAATGCAACAGGAAGCATGGGGGAAGAGGGGAGAGGAGAGTTTAAAAAAGGAAATTGGAACTTGAAGTCTGTGTGAGTAGCACCATGGAATTTGCACAACCAAATGTAGGCCACAGGCTAAGAGACAAGCTGTAATAGATATCAAAATTTTAAGGAATGGAGTCATAAATATGCATGAGCTTCCATGATTGCATTATTTCAGCATCAACTATTAAAAAGTTTAAAGAAGTCAGTAAAAAAAACAGAGGTGAGCAATTTTCACACCAGGTAAATAAATTCTTCTTGT
This sequence comes from Pseudopodoces humilis, assembly GCF_049639895.1. Classification (NCBI taxonomy): domain Eukaryota; kingdom Metazoa; phylum Chordata; class Aves; order Passeriformes; family Paridae; genus Pseudopodoces; species Pseudopodoces humilis. Next base: position 9,995,081 of record NC_142209.1, read on the forward strand.
AAAAAACTAAACCACACAGCTCTAAATCTCAGGTGCGTGGACAACAACAGCAGGAGAGGATAATGCCATCTTTAAAGCAACACTGCTCAGGTCCTGCCTACTCTAGTGAGAGCTGTTGTACCCAGCACTCACAAAACCCAAGAGACCTTACTGGAAGAAGGGGAGAATGTTGAACTAAACATGGAGGCAAGGGCCCTGTATTCATATACTCCGGCTTAATGCTTATTTCTTATGTGATTAGATATTACTTTTACACTAACAAACACTGCATGAATTGCCAGTTGAAATACTCTTCTAAGGCAAGGTAGTGTGTAAATCACTTCTGAAGTTTAAAGGAATTGATTTGTGTAGGATTTCAGCCTTTAGGAAAGGATAAAAATATGACTGCCTTGTCATTACCTTAAGAAAATGAAAGGGAGCACTTCATAATTTAGCTGCAGGCATTATTTCGAAACACATTTTTTGAAAGAAGTGACAAATTTTGTTTTAAAAATAATATGCAAGGATAAGTAGAAAGGAAATTATCACTTTAATACTACTGAACATGTGTACATACATATAATTTACAAATATATACTCCTCATTGTGTAGAGTTTGCTTGTGTATTTCATATAAAGTGTGTAAATTGTTCCTTTAGAAATGCATTCAATTCCATATTTACAAAAAAAAATATAAAATGCAGGAATACAAATTTGACCACAGCTCTTGATTAATTCACTTAATTTTTCTGAAATCTCTATTCAGGAATTTTTACTTTGCTGTGGATATTGCTGCCACTACGTGCAATCTTTTGTTTGCATGTCTCCATTGCTATTTGGAAAGGAAGTTGTTTTTTTAAGATTAAATATGGGATACTTATGCTGGGTTCCTTTTCTCATAGTCTTTATTATCAATATTGGAGAAAAAAAGCTGAAAAAATTCTTATCTTTCCATTAGGATACCTGTTAGAGTAATTAAAATATAGTTTAAACATTTTCAGGGAGTAAATTAAAAGCATTGTACGTGTGTGCACGTGGCTGTATGTTTTAAAATGTATTTTCTTTTAGGTCTTTCTCATACAAACTTCACATTGAAAAGCAAATATTAGTCATCATGTTTATCACACCATAATTTGTACCACAAGACAATGAAATTCCAAAGAATTTAGAAAATAGGTTGGTCAGCACAGCATACGTTTAAAAATTAAATAGAATACAGGCTTTGAATCTGCCTTTCTGCTAACCCCACCCATAGCCACACCAAACGGAGAGCAACTATTTTTGGGTGTACTGCATTCCCAAGCCCAACTTGGTGGCACGGTGACACTGGGCCACTTGGCATTTCTCTGGGCTGTGGCTCGCAGGGCCAGCCCAGTCCCCTCCATGCGCCCCTTCGGTTTGAAGACAAGCTATTCACAAAGCATTTCGCTACTGCCTCGTTTGAAACTATCATAAAACTGTCTAGGAGCTCTTGCTAATCCCTCTAAACACAAATATCTTGTAAGATTTCAGCTCGACGGGCATTCAGGAATGGGTAGCTGTACAGTAGTTTCTTGCCTTTATGTAATAGATCAAATGCGCATACAAAACCTTTACACATATTTGAGAGCTACACAGCAATTATGTAAGTGATGCATGAACTTAACATAAAATACTGCATTGACTGTAAAGCTAGAGTAGAAATCACAGTAAAAACGGGAAACACTGGATGTCCCTAGTTACACTGTGCTGGAAAGTGTGTGCGTGTGCATATGTTTTGTACAATAATGTGTATATATGTTTACAAAGTTTCTTATTTGGTATTTTTTTTGCAAATCATAACAAGTTGAAACTGAGCCTGGCCGACATAAGGAGGAAAGGCTTGTGTTTGTCTTTAATCTTCTCTGCAGCACAGTTCAGACTTCTGTCTGATCTGCACATAGCAGAGCAAGGGGCTTGCCGTGCATTGCGTGCAGGCTCCTTGATTGTGGAAGGGAAAAAAAATCTGGCTGGAATCCAGACAGGCGAGCGCAGTGCTCTGTTGATCATTGTGTCTAGCCTTCAGGTGTCTCAGCTCACAGTGGGCGGCGGGTGGGGGAGGGGGAGATAACAGGAGGGCAGACAAAGAATAAAACAGTGTATTTACAAAGAAAAAAAAAAATCATATGTAGGAGATTCACGTCAAATCCTTTTTTAAAAAATGCTTCTTTTAACGTTCCTCTCCCTGCAGTGGGAGCAAGCAAACATCTGTCCAGAAGATTTATTTAAGCCATAATTAGTAGCGTCTGGAGTCTTTCAACAATTTCTCCTTATTGCACGTATTTTTTTTATTTTTTATTTTTTTTTGGTAAAGAAGTCCGCTCATCTTTCACTTAGAAACTGTTTTCACTTCATGCATTATTAGAGATCCAGCCCAGCCAGGACCGAATCAGATTTCTATTGTCTTTGCTTTTCCCCTTCTGATCGTAGTTTTCAGAATCTAACTTTTGGTAGGGAAGGGGGGTGGGAAGGATCATGCAGGCAGGAGGGAAAGACCTTATTAAAGGTCTTATGAGCAAGTGGTGGGGGGTGGGGGGGGTGAGGGAAGGAGCAAAAATACAAATCAGTGCTGTTTATTATACGGTTATTCATTTGGGTTCAATTTCTTTTTCAAGGAAATTGAAAAAAAAAAAAAAAAAGCGCTGCTTTGTCTGTTGCTTCTGTTTGAGAACTCTCATAAATCTTGCCCAGAAAGCAACTTGGGCTTAAGGAGATCTGGCCAGTAAAGCTCTGGGAAACAATTTCAATGTCTCCTGCTATGGATATTCTCTTCTTTCTGGCCCCTTCGTCCCCGCTGCCCCCTCCACCCGACCTTCTGACGTTCTACCGTGGAGAGCCCCACACCCTTTCCCACCCCACCAGGAATCTGAGTGAATGCAAGCTGCAATCAAGAGGTAAAGTTGCTTATCAAAAAGCCTCTCCTCATGCTGAGCAGATATTACACTAGTTGTGTGTTTTCAGTCCAGCCATAAGCCTTTCCTAACACTCCCCCCGCTGCCCTGCCTCTCCCCCTCCCCCCGTGGAAGGGGTGGGATGGGAACCTTGCTCGACTTCATTGTTCCAAATGTAAGAGCTATTTGCCCCAAAGTGTCTTCGCTGTCTTTCATAGCTAATTATAATAACTGTCAGATGTCTGCAAAGTCTGGGCTGCCCTTGCTGGCGGAGTTAAAGTTTGCCTTTATGTTTTCCCCTTGGGGACAGATCAGGCCTGATTAGACACAGAGTACAAATAAAAGTGAACAACATACGTGTGTAGGGCTTTTTGTCTTTGTTTTTCTTTATGAACAAAGCAGCACGCTGGCTATGTCAGGAAGCAGTGTGTCATGCTGCATGCATGCAGGCGCTGCCCTGGAGGATAACTCGCTTTTGCTTTTTTTTTTTTTTTCTTCCTCTTTCTTTTATTGAAGCATGCAAGAAATATTTCTGAATTTAAATAACACTTTAGATACTTGTTTATCTTATAAGAAAAGTAATCATAGATCTGGGCACGTAGCATTTTGACATTTTTAAGAGGTTTGTTTTCCGTGTGAAAATAAAAATAAATAGAGCCCATACTCACAGTTTTGTTGTGCTGTGCAGGTCGTTGTCTCCTTCTGCATCGACAAGGAGGGCTGGAGAATGTCAAGGGTGCAGAATCCCAGTTTAATTCAGGAGAAATGTATAAATGTGCTTCCTGAAGTCGCCTGGAAGTCAGCCACTTGTGCTCAGACATCCCATTGCTGCTCTGCACGCTATACTATCTGCAGTTCTGAATTGAACTAAATACTGCCCATGTGAAAGACAGGGGAAACACAGTCATGTGGGACACACAAATCCACTCTATTGGCTCTGAAGGCACAACTTCAGCATTCTTGCATTTCCACCATTGGTTAACAGTTCAAGCTGAAAGAGTCTAGGTCCTCCTAGTGAGTCCGTTTTCCCTTTATGTTGGAAGAATGACTGTAGGATTTTACAGTGACAGGATTAGTTAAGAAAGGGACTGAAGTCATCCCTTTGACTGAAGCTGGTGGGTGGGGATTGGAAGCTGTGCTTTTCTCAAGTCCACGTTTTTCCTTTTTCTGCCTGCATTCTCAGCGTCAGGAAATGCTTGCAGTTAACTTGGCCAGCAGAGAGAAACTGAAGTGACTTTTTCAGGTTCGGGGTTAGGGACCTGACTTTCAGAGTAACACAGTGTTACAGACAGTACAATGATTTTCATGTGAGTAACTAATCTGTCTTACCAAACTTGTTATTTTTCCCTTTTTCAGATTTTTTTTTTTAAGCTCAGAAAGGGCTATATCAGGATCATTTATCCTGAACTTTTGTATCACATAAAGCCAGATAAATGAATCCAGCAGTTTGAAAGCCTAGACTAATAATTTGACAACAGAATAAAAATTTTACAGAATTACTGGATCTCTGGGGAATATTATTATATGGTCTTAGTAATATTTTGAGAGAAGCAACAAATTCCAGAAAATCTGTAATTGCTGATCTCTGAGAATAATGAAGATATTAAGATTAAGTAGGAGGGAAGAAGATTGACTATTCCCTATTTTGGTATTCTGTCATTTGTCTGATTTAGTTATGCCAGCGTGAGCAGTAATTTGAAACGGTATTCAGTCATGTGTGACATACTTCTCCAATTAACCCTTATTAAAAAGACCTTTCCCAAATCCCACATGCAGGTTTTCCTAGAACTACAGAAAACAGAGGTATGGCAGATTTTCAGGGTTTGTGTCCATCCTCCTCTCTAGGCAGATTTATCTCCTCTTATGCGTTTCCAGTGCTATGTTGCGTATAGTTCTAAATACACCCAGCGTGTGACTCCTGTTGGTGGACTGTTGAACTTGGGGCCCAGTTCAACAGTTGAAGTGCTTAAATATGCTTGGAAATTTCCCAGAATAATTAATCTGGAATAGTAAATTCGTTATATGTCTGTGGTGTACGCAAGACCAAGGCCAGACTGCTCTGCTTGTAGTGTGTACAGGATCCTATTTAGCAGCTTATGCCTGGCCCAGGCTGTCAGGGCATCACTTTGGTTGTTCCAGTCAAGCTTTTTCAGTCCACCTTAAACCAATGCTTCTCCCTCCTCAGAGTTCACCCTCTTAAGCTATTTATAGACTTTTATCATCACCTCACTGACCACCCTTGTCATCACTTAGCTGAACACCATATTCCAGGTGTAGCTGCATAAGATATGGGAACATTCCTCCATATCCTGTGACCTGGTATGGCTGCAGCAAATCAATATGTGTTTGCTTGATATGTGAGCAGGAAAATTACATCTCTTAAAAATAAACTGACACACCTGACAAAGAGGATTTTAAAGAAGATGAAGACAGTAAATATTCTGAGTTAGGCCTTCTTTGCTTCTAAGTGCCAAGATGCAGAGTGTTTTGGTTTTTTTCAAGAAGGCTTACTTATAAATACTGTTTAATAGCAATATATAAAAGGTGTGGTTTGTTGGGTGGTGTTGTTTGGCTTTTTAATCTTCATGAAGAAAGATAATTGTCTGGTTTGGATAAAATAAGGCTACAGCAGTAGCATCAAAACTTTCTCTCCACCCACCAAAAATGTTTTCAGCTCCACTAGGCTTTTCACATCTGGACTCCAGAACACTGAGGGAAGAGAACTGAAAACCCTGGGAGACATTTTCTTTTCTTCACTGCGCTGGTGGTCTTCATAATTTTGGTTGCTTTTTCTTGTTGTTGTTTAATTCAATTAAAGAGTGGAAGAAATACTAATAAAAGAAACCTTACTCTAGAGAGCAGTAAACTCTTTGGTCTTAAGAGCAGTGCATGGTCTTGTCTTAAATACATCTTTTTCATGAATGTAATTTCTGATTTTAAAATGCTGAAAAGCTCTTTACAGAGAGGGAATAAACATCTGAGTTCATTTATTATTGTTTAGCTTTTTCCTCAAACAACTCGAGTGGATTTTAGGAAAATCTAGGACTCTGGAGCAATGATTATATATGTGCATTTCTTGAGCCATGAATCAAAGACCTAGATGATACAAGCAGACATTTTTGTGACACATAGTATTTTGGAGACCAAATTAATACTGTTGTATCACTGCTGTCTCCAGAGAGAGAAGTGCATCTTTATATGTATTTGTGCATCTAAATGGACATTTTATTCTCCCTGTCACGTCCATTGAAAAGAAAAAAATGAAGATTTAGGCTACAATCATATTCACTCTCCCTGAATAATAAACTGCTTCTTTTGCCACTATTGTTAGTAAAGACAAATTAATAATTGTAAGAGTCAAAGAATAAGAGCATCATGAAATTATCACAGTGTGGAAAATAAAGTTACTTTGCAAATTCTGTCATTGTGATGAAGTTTAACACAAGAGATAAGATGCTGGAGGAAACTGGGCTGTCAGAGTCTGGAGATCCTACTGCTCTGTGGTCCTCTGACTTCATCCTTTAACACCAGAGATCTCCATTTCTGGGTTTGGGTTACAGTTTTTGGTGTTGCAGCTTTTTCCCCTGATCTAGCAAAGATTGGTAGAGATGCTTAACTCCGGTCTAATAGAGATCCTATTCCTAAGAATTTCTAAGCTTCCCTGGCCAGGAAAACTAGGAAAGGAAAAACATGACTGAAGCTAGAAATTATAGTTGCTAAAGGAGCGTTTTCAATATTTGGAAGCATTAGAGAGCAGATGGTTGGGTTAAGGGTGAGGAAAAGTAGGATGGCCTTGAACATCTTGTACAGGGTGCATTCACAAATAACTTTTAAAAACAGATATTGATTTTTTTCATGTGGAAATATAAGCTCAATGTCTATTTGGGAGGAGCAGCAGATTTGTCCCTTGGCTTCTTCTTAGTAAGGCATACAGCATTTAGAAAGACAAAAGTCAAAAATTGAGATAAATTTCTTTCAGAAACAAAATAAAGGCACTAATGCAGTTTGCATGTTGATGTGTTGCATAAATACTTCTGTAAATATGTATTTTAACTGTTCATTTAGACAATCAAATGCAGTCCTATCACGTGTATGATGCAGATCTCATGTTGCCCAGCATCTTTAAGCCTTTCCATTTTTCTTTCAATGGAAAGGAATTGAACTTCATAGACTGTGTATTTGCTTACAACTTTACCAGAGAATTTTTGCTGTTCTATACACCTTTGCTTTTTATAATTCAGCAGCAGGTGGTATTTGCTAAAGTTTCAAGCTTATATTAGTCACTGCTACTAAAATCCCTTGAGATTGGTAGTGCATAAACAAAGAAGAAATCAGACAAAAAAATAAAAAAATCCCAGGAGATACTGGAAAAGCCAGAAAAAGACAGAGAAGAAGCAAAGTCATTGAAAATAGTCGAGGGAGAGCAAGTGGATGAAGGGCACTCAAGAGCCCATGGAGAGGAATTACCATGGCCTGGAAATATGCACATGCAGTGTGTGCACATATTCTGGAAATGATTCTGTACCCTGGTTAAGAGCAGCCCAAAGCTAACACAAGGAGATTTTCAAATGTGTCTGGTACAAGAGGGTTGTCAGTGAAGGTTTGTTCTCATCTCCTGTTACTAGGAGGGGTGCAAATAGCTGAAATGTCTGAGCAAATCATCTCTGCTGTATATGACCCAGATGGGCAGGCTAGGCTGCAGTATCTGCCATTGCCACAAAATAAAACTGTGGGTTTAGCTGTTAATATCATAATGGATTTTGTGAAACTTTGAGGTGGTGTGTATTTTGCTTTTGGTTTTTTCCAGCTGAGTCTTATTCCTTGGTTTCCTTTATTTCTGTAGAAGTGAATGAAACCACCATGAGATACTAGGAAGGTTTTCAACAGTCAGAGAGGAAGCTGGGGTCCCCTCACTAGTGAAAGTCAGAATGACTTACTCTTCTTTCCTCTGCAGGTCTTCTGTTTGCTTAGGGACAGCCTTTGGTGGGTAGCTTAGATAATATGGCTGTAATTTAACCACTATAAAGAAAAAAAGATCTTGATATCTTGATCTACATAGTGGAATTCATACATATGTTGAGCTTGTAGTTGTTGTATATTTATAAACCTGATTTTGGTTACAGGACTGTTAGTGAGGAATTCAGATCTCATTCAGGTAAACTTAATACAATGGGAAAAAGTCCAGGATTATTAACCAATTGATCCTAGAATTTTTACTAATTTATTGAAGTGAAAATTAAAATAATGTCTTCAAAATTGTATTCGTAAAATAAAAATTCTAGATAAAATGAAATGTTATTTAAACAGTGGGTTGGTAACTGCAGTATACTTCAAATCAAATTGAGTGACATGAGTCTTTTAAAGCTTGGCTACAAATGAGGTCACCATAAAATTAGGCTATCCAGAAAAACTTGATCAATAAAGCTAGAATCAACCATGCTTTTGATCAGATAAAGGTAAAAATGAAAGTTAGGTAAACAGTTTCTATATAACATCTGTGTATTCCAGAAAGCCTTGTAATTTCTTTTGAATATTGTTTTTTTTTCTTTCCAGGGTAATTTCCTTAATTTAAAAAAATTCTTCCATTTTTGTCTCTTTTCTTTAATTATTTGTTCTTTTAAGTCCTTTCAGAATAAAAAAATTATTTTCCCTAAAAGACACTTGCCTGATACTCAGCTGGCTCAGTTTTAATCATAAAGAAATTAAGGCTTTTTAGGGACAGACAAACTTGGTGACCATTATAGGAATTTTTCCCTCTAACTGCTCTTACAAGGTTATGAAGCTTTTTCTGGTTTCAGATGCAAGCTCTTTCATCCCCAGTTAACCCATAGTAATATATAAATATATATATTTTATAAATTATTTCTCAAACTGTTGTTTCCTTATAGATGTCTGCAACTGGCACTTCCTATTTTAATTTCCTCGTAAGATTGCTTTCAAAATCTAGAACTTATCAAATTATGTGCAATCCAGTATTTGGTAAAGATTGATAGTATTTAGCAGTTTCAAATGTAGAAGTCTATTCATTGAAAAAAATCCTGCATGTTCTATTGAATATTTTTTATTGAATCTACTATTCCCTGGGATAAATCATCTGTCTCTTCACAGAGAAAATAGATGAATGTTGAAGTATTTCAAACTATATGAATTCCCTAAACTAAATAATGTATTCCCTGCACTGGCCCACTCCTACAGCACTGGCTGCACAGAACTGTTGTATTCTAGGTGAGATTAAAGCATCACTAGGACACAAGCCTATAGTGGTTGCAACATCTTTTTCAGTAAAAATATATTAATGTAAAATATATGTTCCAAATTTTTCAAATTAATATATTGTTTGTGGACCAGGATAATAAATCTTGGAGATTATTTTTCTTCTTTATCAATAATTTTGATGTAATGAGATTTTTCATTTTTAATTTGTAGTTCTTGTCTGATATCTCAGTCTTTTAGGGATCAAAATAGTAGATAGTTTGCCCCATTTCTGTTCCAGTTTTGGGTGGTCCTAAACCAGCACAGTTTCAAAAGGAATTGGTTTTTTTTAAACCATCTGCCTTCCACATTTTACTCCTTAATGAAATAATTTATTTTGTTGTTTCCTTAAAGGATGTTAATACTGCATAAAAGCACTAACAATACCATAGTTTTCCTTACAAGAAGCCAGACCTGTTACTTTAAGGAGGCACATTTTTCATCTGGTAGCTTATGAAAATTTAAATTAAAAGGATTTAATAATTTAAGCAGCACAGTTTAGTGACTGAGTGTTGAAGAACAGAGGAGTTTGAAATTGCTAGCAAAACATGAGGCATTTCAGCGAATATAGTTCTAATCTGCCTTCAGGCACTGATCCTTGCTAGGTGCATGCAGGCTACAGATACTTTCAGAAATACATTATTGTATAGTTGAGTAGAACTGCTACTCCAGGAATAACATTTAATATATAATTATATACTTGGTATTGGTTAATTAATTTCTTATACACTACAGAGCAAGGAATTCATTTACCAGGACGGTTTTGATCTTGGTTCATGAACAAGGTGTAGACAGAGGGGACAAAAGTGGTGGGGCAGATGGAACAAGTAAATGCAAACTGCACTTGTTCAAATATTTCCAGCTGCAGAAGTATGTTTGCATATTTGTCTGATCCTTGTAGGGGAATAAAATCCTACCCTGAGCCCTCCTGCATGTTATCTTACTTAAAATAATCTCTATTGTGTTTTTTACCCTTTTTATTTTTTTTTAATAGAGCCATCATGATGATATCTAAATATCTTATTACTCCGTCCCTTGCTCTGTATTGTTTGTTCCTTCCCATTGCTTAATTATGGACCTCATTTATGGTATTATCACAGTCTGAACTAGAAGTTTCTTGCTTGAGGGACCTTGACTGAGATCCTGACCTTAGTGAAATCAGGGAGAAGAGTGGGTTTCAGTGTCTTAAGTGGCACCAGGATTTCACCCTGCCTTTATTCAGGACACCTCTGGACAAAGGGAACAAGTAAGAATGAAGTGCTTGAGTATTAAGCCAATTAGCTCTTCTAATTAGAACATGCATAGGGAACTCTTAAACCGAAGAAAGGGTGAAATCTGCTGAATAAATTATACTCAGTAAATAGTGCACCCAGATCTAGTCCTGACAGAGATGAAGCTGCAGTGGCATCAAAGTGTCTGCTCTTACAGGGTGTTACTCTAACATGGATGTCGAATGACAAATCAACATGAGGTGAACAGATGACTCCTATTCCCTGCCTTGCTCAGCTGGAGAGATTACAAAGGGTGGTCAAATAGGCTCCAAAAATGCTCTTATAACCTCCTTTAGCTGTAAAAGATAAATAAAACTGGCCAGGAGGTAACTTCTGTATTTCCTTAAATCTGCTTTGCAGTTACTACAAAGTGTAGACTGCAAATAGCTTGGTTCCTTTTTACCACAGCATGGAGGGAGGCAGGGAAATCAGTGAGAGCTTGTGGCCAGCCCCTCCAAGACTGAGAAGAGACCTGGAAATTAAAACCAGTTCTTTTTGACTGGTGAAATAGGTGTTGCTATAAAGGAGTTTAGCTCTGGTTCATTTCCCCAGTATTGAATTTACCTCCATATCTTTTGCTGGGCTGTGATGAGATACGAATAAAAAGTGATTGAAACCCTATACTGGAGGACAGTATTCTGACTGTCCACATTCTTGAAAAATGCCATGAAATAATAATTTTGTTTGAGCTTCTGTTACCCTGGTGAGTGGCACAGGTACTCAGCCTGTTTCTCATAAAATTGAGTTGTTAATGAGGAAAAATCAAAAAAATACTGGAGAAAAAATTGTTTGAGTATTTCCTGAGGACAGGTATGTAGGGAAGGACCTCATTCATAATATTCATAATTCTTGTAGGACCCTGGTAGAACTGTTCTGAGCGTGTGCTGCAGGAACAGGGCAGTCTACGTGCAGAACCTGCCGTGGCAGCTGGGGCACATGGAGTCAGGCAGCAGCTCCAGCTTTGCAGCCTCAGAGAGGAAATCAGAGAATTCAGATCCAATGCCTCTATCCATCAAGATGTCATTCATGCATATTAAATGGCATAACACTGATAAAGTCTAATTTTAGCTAAAATAGTCTTTACAACGCCAGATTTTACTTTGGGTAATAAAACAGAATGTTCATTTAAAATTAGATTCTTTTACTCATTTCTTCAAAAGAAAACAAAATAAAACAAAAACCAAAACCCCGTTACTTTTTCTTGCCTTTTCACCCTCCTTCTTAGAGAAAGCACTACCTTTATAGTCTTTCTCTTAAATGTAGCATTTCAAGCCATAATTTAAAATCAGTTTAATTTTGTATCATATTTTTGGTATTTTTAATGCTCTTCTAGGAACTCTCCAATGAAGTTGAAATGCAGTTTGCAGTCCTTTAAAATAGCGAAAATCTTTTTTTTTGCAGTGATGGGTTTTCCCAGAGTAAAGAGGATAATTAGGTATCTTGGTTAAATTTCTGTAACTTTAATTCCAGTAAGTTTCTAAAATTTCTACCAACTAGTATCTTTCACAAAAGTAGAATTATTCTAAAGATTAATTTTATCATAGTGCTAAAAACTGTACATCATAGGCAAACAATCCATGTAGAAATATGTGCTTGTTCCTTTGAGAGAGGTGAATAGATAAACTGTCCAAGGTACAGAGAAATAGAGCATGGATAATGTGGGTTTGAGATATTCTGTTGCTTAAGTGATGCATTAAATCAATATTCTGCAAAGCTTTTTCTTGTTAAGTTATTTACTTGGCTGCTGTCACAATTCACCATTTAGGTCATCATCTTTTTAAAAAATATATTTTCTTGTGGCCTAATTTAACTTCGTCTAAATACTCCAATTCCTCAAGTAATGAAACTGCTTTAAATGCTGAAACCGGCACTGTTTTAATGCCAGTATTTACACTCACATTCCTTACTTGGTTAATATGTTAAGGAAAGAATAGAATTTCAAGTGAATTACTCATTTAACTGCATGGAAATCTATTACTACAAATTAATATCAGAATGAATGAAAAATAGTTTTAATAATTTCATAAAAAGGGAAGCTTCTTTAATCAAGTTCTGAAAAGAGATTCATTAAAAGAAAGACAAGTGTTCTTTCTTCAGCTATTTTCACTTTAACATAATATATGCACAAATGAAATGTCAGAAGTTGCTTCATTTCAACAGTCAAAACCATTCAGAAATGATTCTGGCAGTGCCTTGTTGTAACAGGAGCCGAAGGTATGCACTGGGTGAGGGTACCGCAGGGAAAGCCTCAGCCTTCACATGGCTGAGGAAGAGCTGCACAACTTCAGCACCCTGGAGGGATTTCGTTTGTCAAAAAAAAACAATAGGCACATCATGAATCATCTCTGTTGTGCTGAGGTTCTACTGAGCTCCAGATAAAAAAATCATTTTAGACCAAGCAACCCATTCAATAATTTTTTTTTTCCCTCAATCAAGATTCAAAAGGATAAGATCACTCACTTCCCTCTGTGAAACGTGCTAATGGTCTCTCATCTCTACAGTGCTGTCTGTGAGATACTGTTTACATAAAGGGGAATAAGTGACAGGGTCTACACAGACATGCCTAAGTCTGCACTTCAGTTTAGATGGTTTTGTACTTTTTAAAAGAATTTTTGATGAAATTATCATTAAAATCATACTGTGGAGGTGGTTTTCTTTTTTTTCTAAGTAGTTTCATTTAATTTTAAACTAGACTAAGAAACAGTGTTAACAAAGAGAATTTACTCATCCTTTTTAAGGTATTTTAAAAATATCGGTTGTTCAAATGGTGATGAAAACTGTCAAGTAAATGCAGAGCATTTGTTTGGGCAAAGGAAACTGCAAAGATTATGATTTTTTATGAAATTATAAGTACTGAAGCTTGTAGAAGAGAGTTTGGAAGTGTCTGCATTCCTTAACTCTCACAAGGGATGATTCAGCTTGATCTGGAGAGATTAGAAAAAGATAGAGCAGATTCATTACTTATGAGAGGAAGTGCCTTTTCATACAATGTGTCATAAAATTGTGGAACTCACTGTCAGGATTAATAAGCTTAGACCTGTCTTAATTACTGTATGAATATCGACTGGTTTGGTCCCTTTGCATTTTTTCTTCATAGTCTCTTCAAATCCCATCAAGTTTTGTTTGTCTGTTTCTACAGTGCCTTTTCTTATGTACCTTTTCCAGTTTGTGGGAACTAAATGCAAAACAAAGAATCTACTGTCTTGCTGCTGCTTTTCTTCAAGCTGCAGAACCTTTTTAAGAACATGCACAGATCAGGCAGCATAACTGTATTTCAGTGAGAGAAGTTAAAATTTTCTGGAGTTCATGAAGCTACTTTTCAAATTAATAAGGCAAAAAAGAACTACTTATATAAGTAAGTATGTGTATATGTATATATAAAAATAATGAATTAATAAAAGTAGCAAGATGATTTTCAGCCTTCTCTCCCATCAATAAGGATTGGGTTTAATACCTTTTATAATATTTCAACTGTTTTTATAAGTATTGTATTTATTAACATGAAGTATGACTATCAAAAGCAGTGGAACTCCATGTCCTGTCTAGATAAACGACCTAAACTGCATGAAGCAACAGTGTGTGTAATAAAAGGACTTGCAGAGTAGAAAAATACATGCAAACTGAATCTCATGAATCTCCTTTTAGTATTTTCTTTACTGGGCTAAGAGGGCCAGAGGATGCTGTCACTGACAGGGAACAAAATTTCAGAACACCTGAACTGATGAGAATAGGAAGTTCAATGAACAAAAAATTCACCCAATCCAAAAATGTGAAGTACTGACCCCCTTTGACCTCAACAAGTTGTTAATTAGCAGAGGATTAACACCCTTTTCATGTGGTGGCAATCACTAGAAAATAATGTGCATGCATCAAAGAACTTCAGGGTCTTCTAACAAAAGATTACATATAAAGATTCTGTGAATTATGAAAGTGGAATCTGAAAGGGTCACTACACTGTCCAGTTTGCAATTTTGAATGAATTATTGACACCTTAGAAAGTAAAATATTTTGGGAAGAAGAAGACTTAAAACAGATTTTTATACAGAATTTTTATACAGAAAAATTATTTCTATTGCATTCATTTCTCAATTTTGTGTCCTTTAAAGATTTAAAACAGGAGTTATTAGAGAAAAATCTTTACACATTTTAAAATATTACCAGTTCATTATAAGTAGAAAGAAAGGAATTTTATTTTTAAATTAATTTTTCAAAAGGGCTTTAAATCCACAACCTAGTATGCGTACTGTAGAACAAGCAAACAAAGCCAGAACCTTTTCTAAAAGAGAAAGCTTTCCTCTACAAGTTGGTTGCTTCTTAATACTGAAAATATGGCTAATGTTGTAAATGCACCTGCTGCTAAATAGAACTGAAGAACTGACTTCCTTTCAAGATGCACCAATACTTCATAATTTACTTCTGTAAGAGGTTAGCTTTTGCTCTGAGAGGAGCCCTGAGGCCTTGAGGGGTATTGGGGTGTCATCTGTGTGCTGTGCCAGTTTGCCAGTGACCAACAGGGTGCAGAGGGAGGGCTGTGTCCCTGCCGGCTTGTTCTGCATCACATCTGCCTGTGCAGAATGAAGTGCACACCTCAGTCAAGTGGACAGTGCAGGGAAGCTGAAACCCTATATTTAGCCAAGAATTGTTTGGCTCTCACTCCTCCTAGAATTGCCAGCATCAGAAACTTCTGCAAG
The DNA here is from genome assembly GCF_049639895.1 of Pseudopodoces humilis. Taxonomy (NCBI): domain Eukaryota; kingdom Metazoa; phylum Chordata; class Aves; order Passeriformes; family Paridae; genus Pseudopodoces; species Pseudopodoces humilis. Next base: position 10,010,182 of record NC_142209.1, read on the forward strand.
TCAGCTGGCCATCGGGGAAATTTATGCACAGCCCTGCCTTCAAGCAAGCTTGTGATTTACAGCAGGAAGCAGTGGGCTGGATAAGCACTTTCCTCTTGTCATAAAGACCCTCTCTAATTTCAATATCCAGACAAATATCTGGGTCACTAAGCAAATGAAACTCTTGGTTTGTCTAATCACCTGCAGGTAGTGAGTTCTGCAGGTTAGTTTTGTTGCGAAAATGTATCTCTTTCTTTGTACTTTTGAGGAGTACTTTTGTAACTTCTTTTATCAAAATGGGTATTTCTGCTTTTATAGGGTGATAAATTCCCATTAGACGATTTTTGCTGGTTGGATTTACTTCACCCATGTCTAGTTTCATCTTATTGAAGTCCCTTTTCTTTTGTTCTTTCCATATTACAGATTTGGTATATTTAAGTCTTCACAATGGATAGGTTATGGAGTAAATTGTATCATGAGAGAGAGTAATGATGATTCCATCTGCCTTTTTCAGTGGTGTGTTCACAGTTGCACAAGTGACACCTGGAGAGGCTACTTTGAACAGAGGCTAGACAGAGTTAAAGGGTATGTATCTGTTGAAAGGCCTTCAAAGGGAAAACCTTGGGTAATGCAGGAGTCTCACAGAGACTACATCCAAGATGAACAACAGACACAAGCTTTTCAGGCAGACAAAAGTTTGGTCTGTATGCATATCAGAAGTTAATTGTCCGATTAGAGCTTCAGGTAATGCAATCACATTCCCCCAGTTTGCTCCCCCCAATTCACATTCCCCCAGTTTGCTCCCCCCAATTCACTTTTTGTTTATATTTTTGGGGGCCTGAGACAAAAAGGTGTTGTTGAGTTTCAGACCTAGAGAGAAATTGTTTTGTGTGAGTAAAATTGGAGAACAGTAACTGACAGGCTATGGAGTTTTAGAGTTATGCACTAAAGCAGTACTGATCTGAAAAATATAAAAGCTAAAACTTAAGGCATCAAAAGGAGCCCATGCCTTGACTTGTACTTAAGGTCGGTGTCACAGGGCTGACAACTGAGAAAAACACTTTTCAAATAGATTGAGTGAATCGAGTGAATCGGACCTGGAAGTTTTTGAAAGGTCATAAACAGGAAGCTGTGAAACTTTTGGACTCATTTCTTAACAGAGGCACAATTGAAGCACAAAGGCTTTCTCTCTATTGTGAACTTGATCTCCCAATACTTGTGGTAGATTCTGTATTTCCAAGGGGATTTTTCAGTCTTAATTATACTCTGATGCTGACTAGGACATGTTCTCTTTGTATGTTTGGATTGTGTCACTCACCTGTTCAACTAGTGAATAAACTGGAACCTCCTGTGAGTGCATAGGTCTGCCAAAATATACTATATTGACCAGTTAACTCCCTGATTTTTGAAACTTCAAACTTTCGATGTTAACAGTTAAAATTAAAAGATCCAATCTTCTTAAGAGGAAATTAGTGTAATGATCTCTAATCATATCTAAGTATATAGACAAGCTACTGGTAGCCTAAATAATGAATGTATAAATAGGCACTAATTTAACTCTTCTAATTCCAGGTAAGTAGGAAGTGAATTCAGAAAGGGATCATATATCTCAGCCAAAAGCATGACCATGTGATTCTCTATTGATTCTCTATTATGCTTACTTCAGGATTCTGATTAAATACTGCCTGTCAGTTATCTCTCTTCATAATTAGATAAATGTTTCAACTGAAATTCTTGGAGGGCCAAACCTAAATTGTGTTTCCAGAAATGTTCACATAAGCAACTTTTGACATTTGCTTTCTGCAAGCGTTCATGCTAGCAGAGCTGATTATTTGAAAATATATACATATATACATATAAATAATACAGTTGGAAAGCAAGAAAATTCAAATATCTATTAATGAAAGGTGTTCCTCTTCCAGATTTAGTAGCCAAGAGTACAGAGGTATATTGTGTTGGACTTTCACCTGCACAGCTGGAACTATTTCTAGCAAAATCTGTATTGGTTTATACTGCATTAAAATTTCCTCTTTTTTATCTAAGACAGTGGTTCTGTAAATATCTCAAACTACTCAATCCCTGCCTCACTGAAAGGCAGTACTACCCTTTCCAGTAGAAATATGTAACTGTGGATGAGAGAGGTGGGATTTTCCTTTTCTTTCACTGGTATCATTTTAGATTAGTGTAAATCAACCATGAACTCTACCCTAGAGTATGATAGAAAAGGAAGGAACATAACCAGGTAAATTCTATTTCATATGATTTCCTTCCACTTGAAATCTTAAAATTAGATGAAGTATTTCTTCAAAGTTCTCATACTTTCAGGACTTCTTACTCTTCAAAGATCATAAGCAACATCTTTTGCTGACAATAACTAAAACTCATAAGTATGATTTAAAAATACTCTAAACCAATATATGACTTTTTAAGACCCACATTCTTTGACCTAAGCCCATATTTCAGTACTTACTGTTTGTTTACAATCCCTTCTGTTAGCATACATAAACGCAGTTTGCTGCAATAACTAAAATCCATGGGCAGTGAGGCATGCGTTACTTAGAATTAGTTACAGTAAAGATGGTGGCCACAAATATACTCATAGGTTCTACTGGCTTCCCTTTTACCTTGAGCACTAGATCAGGTATGTCTGAAATACTGTGTGGTGAGGAGAGGTGAAATGCTTTCCATGTCCAATAAGAACAGTCTGTGAAATCCTAAGCCTTTCTTCTAAAATAGCCCTACAGAATTCAGTATTGAAGTGACTGTGAAATGTAAGCTCAGTTCAGTTATGAGGCTGTGAATCAGTCCAAGGTTTTTTCTTGAAGGCACAAGCTTTCACAATTTTGCACTCTCCTTCCCTGTAGAGGAGTGAGAGGGAAGGAGCCCATTTCCTTGTTTTTCAGAAGTTGAGTCATGTAAAGTTTACTGGATCAACAGAAATAAAAGTGTGGGGAAGATGCTGATACACAATAATCCTACTCTTCTACTGCTTCTGCTAATTCCAAACTTACTCGCTGCTTATCAGATGGTGGGACTTATTCTCGTTATTATTTTCCTTAATGCTGTTCATGTTCAAAGTTATATTAGCTGCACATCCCATTTATCACAACTCTGTATGGAAAAGCCATATGGTGATCAAGGCTGGGAATTATGCCCCAAGTTTCACACTAAATGCACTTATTTGGTCTTATGGCTACTTACATTTGGTGCCCATCTGTTAGGATGGCAGGGGGCCCACTGCGAAGCTGGCCAGACAGTTGCCCTTGAGGATAGTTGCCAGACAGTGTTTGAGCTTCCATGGGCAACATAGCAATGGAAAAACCACCTTTGCTCTGCTAAAACTGCCTCCTTATACCAACAATGGCATCTTACATAGTTACAGTTTCTACTTCACGTAGAAAATCTATGAAGTAACAAATGTGGAAATGATGATTTGTGTCCCTTGCAGAGATACAGGTTATGCTGCAGTGAGCAGATGTAAAAATCATCCAGGAGAACTGTTCCAAGTCAGACTGCATTACAAATGTACAGTATGCAGGACATTTCCCATCAAGTAGAAAACTACAAAACAGACTGATGTAACACATCTGTGGCAAAACTAAAGATGGGAGTTCTAAAGATGCTTCAGAGATTTAGCACTCAGCTTCAGAGAGAGATCCTATGACTCAAGTTGGTATTCACCATGTAGGAGGTGGGATGATCCTTGCTCTTTCAAACACCCAAACATATTTTGCTTCATACTAAAGCTAAGGAATGAAAGTATTATTTTGGGAAAAAAAAAAAAAACCTTAAATCTTTGCGATTGAAAACAAATTTGGATTTTGAAGATAGTGCTTGAAAATAAAGGTAGGAAAAGAAAGAGTAAGGAATAACAGGATGCATGATATAGCAGATGCATTTTGCAGATTATAAAAGTAGAGGTTAAGCTGAGAAAAGTGAAAGTAGGAATTAGGCAGCAACAAGAAGGTATCAGAAGTAGGGAGAAGTGAAAAAAGCAGGTAGATTTGTTTATATCAATTTTTAAAACTACATTGTACACAAAGTCTTTTGTTTAGACTTGGAATTTGACTACATTGAAGATAAAAATATGAACATAAAAACTTCTCCTTCATGACTTTAGGAGGGAGAGGTAAAACATAAGCAGGGAAAAGCATTCAGTCTAAGAAAGAAAAATAAGCTTTCATGTGTAGGGGAGCTGGGGGAAAAAAAAACCCAAGAAATTAAAAGCAGGTGGTTGCAATTGAAGTTCAGCTCTTCCACTGACTGTGAGGATTAGGCCTTAGAAGCTCTGAAGCCTTGATTCCTGAACAGTGTTACTGAGGGGGAAAAAAATAAAAATCTGCTTTTCTTAATTTCTTTCTGGTTCTGGCCAGCTCTCTTGTAGCTAGAAGGTCTACTCTGTCAGAATGTCATCTTTGCCTATACAGATGGTGATTTCTTTATTGCTTTAGTAAAACTGCCTTCTGTATCTGTAACTTTTCTAGGGGCTTTAAATTCTCATTTGAAAAATCAAATTAAGCAGATTTTGTGTTACTGAAAAATAGCTAGAGCTTGACATTAAGACTTCTCGCAGGAGTCTAAGAGTTTTGATAGAGATTTTATTGGAAAAGATTTGTGTCCAGATGGAAAAAAACTAATTAAGAACATAATTTTGGTGGTCAGAATAATTGCTTATGATGGAGAAACTTGCATGCCAGGTCTTGAACCTGATTCATTCTAGGAAATATTGATTTCCTTCATGTCAGACAAATGGGCTGGTCTCTAGATTTTCTGGAGGAAATGGTCACTTTTTCCTTATCTTGTTTTCACCTTGTCCAGGATATCTGGAACACAATATTTTTTTAAAAAAACATAAGAACTTTCAATGTCACAGGTTAAAGAGGACACACACTGTGAAGAGGAAATGAATCTAGGCTTTCACAGACTCTAGGCACCAGAAGGGTCCAGCAGGTAAAACTCCATTTTCAAAATGTAGATCCATTTCAAAGTGTAGATCCACTGTCAAAACTCCCAGGTTTAATTTCTGCTATCAAGGTGTCACTAACCAGGTCATCCTCTTCAGTCCGAAAGGGATATCCTCTGTTAAAACGAGTTGGCCAAGGAAATGCTTGAAACAGAATTCCTCTTAGTGAATCCTCTCACTTTTCTTCCTTTTCTAATGTTTATTTAATAAATGTGTATTTTCTAAAGTAATCATGCCAGATACTGTTGTGTGCTCCAGGAGATTAGGTTAAATATGTTACATGAAAATGGAACCACTGAATTAAAACAGTAGTTTTTCTTAGAATTACATTTTTGTAAGACACCTTCACTTTGTAATTAAGTTTGGTTTCTTTGTATTGGCTTTATGGCATTTTGTAGCAATCATAAGATTAAGAGGTTAAATCTGTAATCTTTAATATGTCTTTTGGCTGTATAACATTCATAGATTCACACTGGAGGTTTTTCAGATGTGAACATAAATGTGAATTTAATTTTGATCTTGGCCCAATATCTAAGATTAACATATGATAACCCAGTTCATTCTGGACCTGAACTCTAGCAAAAACATCTGTCTTTTAAGTTTCCCTGAAATAAGTGAAACACATCACCTCTTAGTAACCAGATGTAACTGAAGCAAAATACTTTCAGTTTTAACAGATGGGCCCTTCAAAACCAACTATATAAAACTACTTTATTTTGAGTGTTTTCTTCCTGGAGGGACAGCATTTTATTTAGTCATCATAGCTCTTATTTGCATATTGTGTTTCATTTGTTTCATGACCACATTAATTAGAAGAAAAGACTGTCTTGCTCTAGATGACATTTCAGTTCCTGAATGAACAGGGACATGAGCTTCAGGCAAGTTGCATTAATTTGGTCTGTATAGAAATTAATAACAAGTGTACTTAAAACTTTCCCTTCAAAAATAATAATACTTTTATGCAAAATTTATTAATGCATAAGAAAAGGCCATCCCTGACCCTTGGCCAAGAGATTATTTTGTTGGTTTATCCCCAAGAAAATATTTTATGTTGACAATCCATTACATGAGTGATATTTTAAACAGAAACAGAGTGCATGGTTCTTGCAAAGCCTTCATCACAAATTTGTTTTGGAGAGGTTTGATTATGACCTGAGAGGCTAATCTTGATCTTGGAAATTAAATTTCCAATGTTAATTTCTACAAAAATTCTAGAAATAGCATACTCCCTTATAAAAATCCCAAATGTTGGGTTGTGGGTTATGTAATGATCAAAGGAAAAAAAGAAAAGGAGGAATGTTGATGTAATTAATAGGTTTTTGAAACCAGAAAAGACCATATCAAAGTTAGTTCAGTATATTCCTTTTGAAACTTCTTCCAAAACTACTTGGGTAAATGTCTCAAAGTGAGGATTTCCCAATGAACTCCCTCTTACAGTGACTACACTGAAAAAGTGCACTGTTATAGGGACATGTGAACTTCAATGCCGTCCTCAAAGAGGAAATTGTGATGGGTAGTGCAAAAGTAGGAAAAATATGCTCAGAACAAGAAATTGCATCATGTGTACCTCATTTCTGGAATGTGGACTTTAAAATCTAAGGAGTTTTATTAGGTATTATTTGGCATAGCTTCAACAAGAAACCTCAAGTAGTCTGTAAAGCCGTGTTGACACAATTTTTTATTTTTATTTTTTTTTAAGATATTGTAACTTCATGCTTTCCATTGGAGGAAAAAACTCTTTTTCCCTCTCCACCTTTCATGAAGTGCTTTTTATTTGCAGGCTGCATACCTTTTAAGGTCAAGGAAAGCTGAAGTCGTTCTTTTATCTCTTGCTTTCTGATTATTTGTCTGGACTAAGGGCTAAACATCCTGCTCTAAACTTTGCAAGGTTATTCATTCTTAGGCACTTTAATAAAAATCTTATCATTAAAGTCATTGTACTGAGGGCATATAAATAGATTTTGTTTAGAAGTTATTTTTTATTGTAGTTCTGATTTTGGCAGGGAGAAATTTTGTAGTATCTCTATGTTTTGATTTTATTCACAATCTCTTATTTCTGCCAGTCACTTCCACAGGTATTTAAGGAATTTAATTATATTCCTACAATGATAATGTCTTTTTCAGAACCATCTCAGAAAAGACAGATTTAATTTTGACTTTGAATTTTCATTAACGTTCTTTTTTTCCTCTTTTTCTTCAAGCTTATTTCCCTAGCAGTTCTGTAATTCTAGTCCCATATCCAGCTCAACCTGAATGCTTTGACTTTCAGATGGATTGCAAAGGACCTCCTAGACTCTCAAAGAGGTAATGACCTGAATTACAGAGAAGAGGGCAATAACTTTTTACACTCCTTGGTGTACCTTCTTCTTACCTTAATCTGAAAACAAAATGTCTAAAATTTGATTATGATAATAATAATAATAATAATAATCTACAAATCCATATCCCCTTTCATGTTCATTGCAACAATAATTTCTCTAAATGAACAACATAAAAAATCACCCAGAGTAGTACAGATTAGGTTTATTTGGCAATAATGGTCCATCTTTTGCACTTGATTTTACCTGTACTATCAGAAAAAAAGGTGCCAGGTTATGGCAGCTCAAAGGAGGACAAAGCATGATTTGTGACTTGAAATATTTCCTGGGCAGCCCAAAGAAAAGCCTCAGATATTCACAACCATCTACTCCAGCTCCTAAGTCACTGATACTTCCTCTGCTTCTGCAACTGTTGCATGAATTCCATTCATTATACTTATATGTATTTAGATTGTTTCATTCCAGGTTTCCCAATACATTTCTTGCAGATAATTGAACAGCTTACAAATCCAGTCTATTAAAACAATTGTATAGAATTTTGCACCCAGTCTCTGGGTCCCTATTTAATCCTAGAAAATGAACTGTATTGCAGAAGCCATTATGTTGTTAATGCAAGCAAATGATGTTTAAGGGAGCTGGGGTACTCCAGCAAATCTCCTTTTATTCTGCAGCTCTTTTCTTGCTTGAGTTTTGTTAATTTTTGAGTGCTGCTCATGAAGCCAGGAAAGCAGTAAAGTCTTTGAAAAGCATGAAATAAATTCTGTTCAGTGAGTGGGTAATTGTTCAAGGTCATCTGTTCGTTGTCTTTGTCTTGATTGTTTGAATTAGTAGCTAATAATGGGGCTGAACCATGAATGAATTATTATCCATAGGGCATATTTTGGGGAGTGTCAGGAAATATTACAGGGTAATTAAGGTTATCCAATAGCAAGGCTGTGTTACCAGCAGATGTCTAGTAATTACTATGTTTAAAAAGTGTGGGGATTAAACTAAGATTATAGCTTTTATATTGTCTGCCTTTACAAGTCAGACTTGGAATTTATTCAGTTTATTCTGCTGCCCTTTTCCTTTTGTTCTGATTCTGTCACTTAAATTCTAACTTAAACACAGGCCTTTCCTGGTGAATTAAAATAAACATCAGCAGATGGTATGCAGTACATGTGTATACAAAATAGCAGTGTGGTTATTGGGGACTACAAAGATAACTGCATTGATAAATACTGCTACTATGTATTTGTTAGCAAGTTCTGATTCTATTTTAGGGCTTGAACATTAGGTCTTTCAGGTCCTAAAACACTGGAAAGATTACTTTCTCTAAATACTTTTCAAATCTGTAATAGTGTTTAATATTACAGGAGAGCTCAGTTGTTCGTTTGAAAAACCAAAAGTCCTGAGTTCAAAGTTTTGTTGTTTTTACTGACCCTAAGCTGGCTTAGTGCTACCAGAGGCCAGGGAAGGGGAAGCATTTGTTTAGTCCCCGATCCAGCAAATTTGATTTTAGCAGATGGGCTGAAGGGAGATAATGTAATGGACAAGTATCTGTGGCATCTGGAATGTCTGGATTTAGCACAGCTGACTGGCACTGGTGTGGGGAGGGCAGCATGGAAGCTGTCTGTGCATAGTGAGCCTCAGAGGTAATGAGAAACCTCTCAGTAGGAAAGGGTGATGACTAGGAAGAAAATGTCAGGACACTGAGTGTTTACAGTATATATATATATACAGTGTTTGTATCTATAGTATATATATAAAAGAGGAAAAGTAGGAGGTCTGAAAAATGGAGGAAAGCTACAAAATGAACAGGACAGGAAATGGAAATGTGGACAAAAGTGAGTAAAGGTTTTGAGTAAGTGTTTATGTAGTTTATGGTACCTCTTCAAAGAGGAACACACTGGCAGATTGTTCTTTTTCCTTAACAGTAATTTAAAAACACAATTGAAATAAAAATTTCATTTTGCAAATTGTAGGTAACACCCCAAAGTCAACCCCTTTGATTCTGGCCTACCAAGCCTTTGCATAATTTTTTCATCCAGCTAGCATTAAGCAGGGTAAGCTTTTTATTTATTTCTTTTTCTTGCTGCTGGCAGTGCAAGAGGGGATTACACAGGAGCACTATGGATTTGGAAGTCTGGCTACTGTGTTAGTGATTTTTGTTGGTGTGTGGCTAGCAGCAGGTGAATCAGTCTATAGCAAATGCAGCTGTTGTTGCAGTCCAAGTCCCTGCTCACTCTACCTGTAGCTATCTTATGCCAGAGATACCCACTGATACAAAAGCTGTTTTCAGAAATTGTTATAGCCACGCTAGAAGGAATCCACTAATACTGCGTTGACAGCTTCTTTGGCTTTAAAATAAGTATGGCAAATGTTGCATGTTTGTGACAAAGGATTGTGGTGATTCAAAAATGCTGATTATGTACTTGCATGGGTGAGCAACAAAAAATAAGCAACAGTAACCTGACATGCCAATGTGGGGAAGTGGCTTACTGTGGATACAGTACTAGGATGAAGTTTTGTCATAAACTGTCTAGGATGTGCAATGCACAGTAATTGTCTTAACTGCATGTGGGTTCTCATTAAAGTCAAAGGCATTTTTCAGTATCTAAAATGAAGGGCCATATGAAGTTTTTTACTTGACTAAAAAACATTCTTACAAAATTCTCACCTGAAGAGATTAAAAATTAAAGCTAATACAGGTTCAGAATCAAATCTAAAATCTTCTGATATTTAAAAACTGACTATAATCCAAATTGATTTTCTTTGATATTAATTTTCAAAAAACCCCAAAGTTAGGACTTTTCACTTGTTAACCCCTATTGGAATTAATGTTTGACTGGTGTAGAGGAAAGGCTAAGAACACGGAAGGGGAAGGGCAGAAACAACAGGCAAAACATTTGAGATTTCTGGAGGTAAAGACAGAGTTGAAATACAAAGTGTCTCTGAATGTTTCTGCTTGTGATTATTCTGAGTTAGGGTCCATAGTCATCCATATACATTATAATGGGATTTTCATCTGTTTAGGTTTCCTGACTTTTTGAAGAGCAGGCCCCTAATCAAATCAATTAAGAACTTCAATATCTATTGAAGTTCTTCAATATCTATTGATAGAATAGATATCTATTATTCCATATCTATTAGTCCCTTCAGTGAAATACTGTAATGCCTCTTGTTTGTATTCCAAGTCATTGATATCCATATGTTAACATGATAAATGGCAAAATCTGATGTAAAATGCTCCAAGCCTTGTGAAAGACATCCATATTTCTTGGTTGTCTGGTTATTACCATACAAATGTCTGAGCCAGAGCCTGTTGAAACTTAATGAGAGTATTTTTACTGACCTCATTGTACTTTGGATGCAAATAGAAAACAATATAACTTTTTTAAATTTTTTTTTTCTTATTAGCAAATTAGTAGTTTTATTTAAAGAAAGTAAGGTCGACTTTTTTGGTGGTGGAATTAGTTAAAATGCAGCAGTAAGGAAAGAGAAAGTTCAAAAACCTAATCATACCTTTTGATCTGATTGTAAATTAACAACCACCAAATAAATAAAAGCACCGCTGCTTTTATAGCATTTTGTATAGCTGAGAAAGATCTTAATGGAAAATCTATATTTTAGCCTAAAGCTCTTCTTTTACTTCATAAGGAAAAGAAACACCAATGATCACATTTCCCTATGCTGAGTTCACTGTTGCAGCAGTAATGCTTTTACTGAAATCTCAACACTACCAAACATAAGCAACAACACACATGGCACTGCATTTATTCCCTCCAGTGTGCTAATAATGACCTTGGATACCTCAGAGAAGAAAAGCAGACTCTGCAACTTCATGAGGCTCTTTATACAAGAAAGGGGATAAAATCAGAGTGTTCATTAATAATGAAGGAACAGCCAATGTAATGAAGATCTGTCATGTCTGAGACCTAGAGAAACCCAGTAAAGGTGGAAAATACAATGGTAGTCATGGGCTAATTTTAGGACATTTGCAGGTTTTCTTAACCTTAATCAGCATATGGCAAAGCCAGGCTTTTCCTAACTTTTTGAAAACTGTCTGTGTGCTTCTCTAAAACTGGTAATCTTCTACACTTAAGTTAATGTTCAACAATCTCCAACATACATAAGAAAAAAACCCCTCCTTCTTGTGATGGGAGATCTGGTTAGAGGCCTCAGAAACCGACCAAAACACTAAAGCAACTTAACAGTGAAAGTTGGTTGAGCTAATGAGGTGCATTAGGGACTGTGCAGAACATCCCTGGTTTAAATGTATGCTGTTTTTTTACTGGCATGTGTCATTTTGCTTTTTACATTGATGCTGTTATGCTGAATTAGATTGTAGAGGGGTTTTTAACCTTTATTGTCCATCTTCTCCAAAAGAGAGTAAAGAATATAGAAGAAGATATGCAGATTCAAAACTTTGCCATATGATTTAAAGTAGAAGAATGACTATTGGTTTAGTCCCACCACATTTGAGTCTCAAGTGTAGTGAAATGTTGCTATAAAACAGATGTAAAATAATGAAGTTAAGAAATTAAGGAATTCTAGTAGACAAAAAAAGGACTTTTTAATTTTCTTTTTTCAGCATTGGTTAGATTTAAGAAATGGGAGAACTTTGAACACCCTGTGCTTTTATTTTAGTCTCAGAACAAACATTTAAAAGCTGTAATTTTGGGTGGATGATTACTAATGACTTTCTTTGATTTAAACCTTAGATATTTCTAAAATTATCTCAACAGACATAAAATTAACAGTGTATGGAAATGAGTGAAACAAAATTGCTCACATATAACCAGCTAAACATGTGTTGGCATGAGTGGAGTTACAGAGATAGGGAAGTTGCACTGGAGCCCTCAATTTGCCATGCCAAGGTTTTTAGGATTCCATAAAATGTCTTTTCTGCCTGCAGTCTGGGCTAGTGGAAAGTGTCCCTGCCCATGGCAGGGGGGTTGAAATTAGATGGTATTTAAGGTGCCTTCCAAGCCAAAGCATTCTATGATTCTGTGTGTCCTAAGTCAGTGTTTCCACACCGACCTCATGGCGTGGGCCGGCCCCTATCCCATGCTTAAAAGCAGACATTTATAGCTTGAAACTATTCATAATCAAAATGAAGTTTTAATAAAGGTTAGTTTGCAAATCAAATAAAATATTCTATTATCATTTGATTTAAGCCTATTATTTATTAAAAGGTTTTAGTTAGGCCACTCAAGTAAGACTCCCATTTTTCAGTTTCATTCTTAATATCATTGCATGGAATTTGTGGCTGTTACTCTTGTGTTGACAACTGTGCTAGCAGTACAGCATGTGTGGTAATTCCTCATCTCAAACATGAACTCTAAGATAAAACATGGTGTGAAAGCCTGTAACTTTAACTGGTTTTAATTTCAATACCTTTCAGATGATTACAGCTTAAATCTGAGGTATATTAAGCAGTTTTGTGGACATTTGTTTTCTATCAATCAAGAATGCATGCTCCAACATGAAATCTTAGAAGCAGGGGAAAGAATTTGCTGTAGTTTCTTCAGATCCCTTTTCTACTTTTGTAAATATCTTTAAAAATACCCACCTAAAGACTGCTTTCTTTTTTGACTTCAAATATAACTTGTTTTAGATAGGAGAAGAAATGATTTGATGTTTATTTTAGATCTACAATTCTCTCATCTGGCTCTGGACTTCATGAGCAGTATGGCTGGTGTTTATTTTTAACATGTTAAATCAGAAAGGAAATAAAAATGGTCATTTTTTGAAACATGATTTGCTGAACTCTTAAAAAGAAAAGAGTAATTTAGAAGGGTATCCTGTGACAGGAAATGACAAGCTGCCTTCACCCTGGTATATTGATTTAGGAGGGAGATGCTTGTGCAGAAAAAGCAATACTTGTTCAAGTCACTGGACAGTCTGAGGATTTGAGGAGGAAGCGGGAAGGGGCTGAGGCTTTACACAAAAAAAGGCTGGAGTCATCAGACTTTAAAATAGCATGTGTGGCCTTTTTCAGTGAAAATAGAGAGTAACGTGGCTATAAAAAGCAAAGTAAACTACCAGTTGACTGCCTCTTTTTTGCCATAAACATCTTTGAAGGTTAAATTTGTTATTTTAGAAAAATACAGGGTAGGTTTGAAAAGAAAAGCCCGGTTGTTTGGCTTCAGTTTTTTATTATGTGAAATCAAAACATCATATCACACTGAAGAAGCAAAAATATCTTTAATACTGCTGTGTTAATAAACAGAACTGTGCTATCTTTTAAAATTCCATTAATAACATTATCTAGCATTTAATGCTTAAGCATAGTTTGTGGACATAAATTTGACTGTCATATTAATTTGCAACTATAAAATGAAAATTCACAGGTTCACAAGAGTGTGAAGAGCTAAATGTCCATACAGCAAACATTTCCAGTTTTTAAAATCTCTTATGCATCCAGTTTTCTAAAAAATGCTGTGGTTTTCTAATATTAATATTTTGCAGATATGAGAAATGTGCAAATCACTAGTGACCTTTTGATTTTATAGAGTTATTGAAAGAAAATGAAAGAAAAAAGCTGTACAGATTTGAAGAGGAAAATGAAAGTAGGCATCTTATTCTCAATATGAAATACCTGTAATAAAGGCAAGTCTCATAAAACTTAGAGACTCCTCTGGATTGCCTGAAATAGTAATGCTTAAAATGTGGTTATCTCATTTTGTTAACCTTTTTTAGAATTTTCTGTTTCTAATGCTTTATCCAAGTAATATCTAACATGATGAGGATCATTTTTTTTCTTTCTGTCCTAGCAGCAGTGGAGCTCATATATGTAAAGACAGAGTTATGAAAATAGTATACAAGAAAAATCATATTTGGAAATGGGAAAAAATGCAGGAAACCCTTAAAGTATTTTAGAAGATCTAATTTTATTCATCCAGTGTTGAAAACACACTGCTTGCTCTATTATTTCACAGCCCAAATCTATTAAGTTCAGAAGTCTCAGGAGTTCAGCTCTGTAAAAACATCTCTTCTCTCACTGGTCTAGAAACTGTCTCTCTTTGCAAGGATTATTCTTTGGCTTCTTTAGACGTTTCAGCTCTTTGGATCTCAAATCACCTTTGACAATTAGAATTAGTAATTAATGTTCATAATACAATCACCCTTGATTTAATTTAGAACAACTGTTCTAATTAAACATTTAAACAACTGTCTAGATCTTGTTTCACTTAGGACCAACTGTTTGAGACATCATTTTGTATCATTATGTCATTCACATCATCATGTGAATTTTTTTTTTACAGTTAAAATCATTAATGGTTATAGCAGTTCCAGGCAATTTGATACTGTTGTATCAAATTTTTTCCTTTCTATTCCTCTGCAACCCTTCTTAAATACACTAAAAATGACACTTTCAGGGATTCATGTTCCTTATCTTTTTTTCTACTACAGCTTAACTGCCACTCTCCTTTCTTTTATAGGTTATTCTCCATCCTGAAAGTGTTTTCTAATGCTCAGCAAATTGCTTACCAAATTATAATGTTTATTTGGGGAGAATTAGAGCTGTTGGACAGCAATACCTTATCTGTCCGAATTGTTCTAATCTGTATAATTTTCTGGCTACTCTTAATGTTGCTTTTCCTCCTTTCCTAAAGAAACTTGTTTTTACATCTCAGGCCCTTTTTGTTTTTATATCTATATACACACACAAATGAATTCAAATAAGAACTCACATCTTTTAATGATTTAATGAACACACACTGTTAAAAGGCAACTGAGTCATAGCCATGGCATAAAACATTTGGGTGATCTTACACTTTTAACTTTGGGGAGTTTAGTAACTAATCAGTTCATTCACAAATTAGAAATTTTAGATATTTGTGAGTTTTTTTCAAAGTATGATCATAGTTTATTCTATTACTCAGTTTTCTATTTCAAAGAAACAATAACATTTTCAGAAAAGCTTATTGAAGTGAATGTAAAATAGCTTGCAAAAACACATTCACCTGAAGAAAGTAGTGGAAAAGGAGCACAATGATACAAAAATGCAGGGAGGAGAAATGTAACTTCTTTTGGAGGCTGTGGCACT
This sequence comes from Pseudopodoces humilis, assembly GCF_049639895.1. Taxonomy (NCBI): domain Eukaryota; kingdom Metazoa; phylum Chordata; class Aves; order Passeriformes; family Paridae; genus Pseudopodoces; species Pseudopodoces humilis. The sequence goes on from NC_142209.1 coordinate 10,025,477, forward strand.
GGGAATCTTCCCCTTGCAAAGATTATATTGTGAGCTGGTGTTTGGATATAGGTTCAATGTAATGTGATAATCTGAACAGCTTATGTCTGAAGGAAGTTCATATATCTGTTAATTAGTTTAAAATATCCGCTTTAGTGCATGAAATCAATTAGGCTGAACATCTCACACAGCAAACTGGTAAATAAACATACAGGTGTTCCAGCCAGCGTGCAGATTAATAAGAAAATATTTTTATTACTGAAAGCCCATTTCTAGTGTTTCTGTCCTTGACATAAGATTGAGTAATTTTCAGGGCCTGCAGGGCTGAAGGGTTTTCCCACTGGTGTGGTCAAATGGGGAGTGTTGCCCAGTCTATTCCCAGAGCAGGAGGTGCAGCAGAGCTGAGAGTGCACGAGGTGCTGAGCCTAAAGTGAAAGTATCCCTGAATGTGGACTGGTGGTGGGAGTGAAGAGGCAGCAGTCTTTGAGCTGTGCAGACAAAACACGAGAAAGAGGGAGGAGCTGGCCCAAGAACTATTTTATATGGGCTATGTGTAATAACATAGAATGCCTGTGCCTTGCTGAGTAAGCCAGGCCAGTATGAGAGCATAATACAGCATTCAAAATATGGTGAACACCATCATCATCTCCGTCTGTGCCTGTGCGTTTTCACAAAAATATAACAGAATATCTTATTTTCTCATGTAAGTGATATGTGATAGCCTTTTTATGCCTTTTCCCTCTATTATTAAAAAATCAGGGGAGATAAATTTTTATAGTTCTGTGAGCTAATACACCTCTGTGTTAGAAGAGTGTAAGAGAAAAGTGTGACTGCTTGTTACTTACATACTTCAGTGGCATTTGTTGATAACCAGTGCTGGAGGCAAGCCTGAGACCACAACACAATGATGCCACCCCTCCTACAGGGTCACTTTGCCTTCTTATAAACAGGCCCGTAACACCCAGACTAAAAGGAGATGGCTGGTGTGTTAGGGAACTTGTTTTCTCCAGCTTAGGACTGGAAGGAATCTTCCAGGTCAGAACATTTAGCCAGATGCTGTTCTGTGTCTAGAGGGCTGGGAAAGGTGAAATTTTGCAGTAGCTGAAAAAGAGGACAAGAAGATGGGTCTCCTGTGGTATTTCCCACAGTGAAACAGAAAAATAAAGATGAAAGAAAATGATGAAGCAACGGAGGAAAAAAAAGCCGAAACCACTACCACCACCAAAACCTAGTAGACCTTCCATATTTCACTAAAGGATGTGGAAAGATTTCTACCCTTCCAGGGGTCATTCCTCTTGGAACACTCTGTAACAAGGCACTGTATTGCACCACCTTTTTTTCTCTTTTCCTGGGCCAGTGTCCCTTTTGTTTCGGAACCTTTTGGGCAGCCTGTCAGTCTCTGCTCTTACATTTTCATGTACTTAAAGAAGTCTCACTAAACCAAACAGCCCATAGTACTACTAGAGCATTAGAAGCTTTTCTTTGAACCTGCCAAGTGTTGAAGTGCCACATTGTGGGCAGGGTGACAGACAGTTCTGAAAGCAGAAAGTCTGCCAGGAAGGCAAAGAAGGAGGCAGCTGCCTGGCTATAGCAAAGGCAGGTCAGGAGGATATGGGATGGCAGTCGGGAGGATGTGGAGTGACAGAAAGGTACCCAAGTACAGCTGGTTTGTTTAGTGTCCCATGGAGGATTCTCTGTTAAGGCTGGATAGCAAGAGAGCACAACCTGGGTTTTGCCAAACGAGGTGAGATCTGTGGTTCACCAAATGTTTAAAAAAAATGTTAAAAAAAGGGTGAATCATAGATGATATGTGTATTTTGACATTTTCCCACCTAGAAATGCTATTTTTTACCTCACAAAACAAACTTTGTTGTATTCTGACACTAGAGGGTCCTTTTTTGCTTCATGATCTGTCTTAGAGATTTGATAAACTCTCCCTCAAGACCCTGTAAGATGATATTAGCCAACAGTGCTAACATCAAAGGTTCTTTATTGAATATGATCAAGGAACCTCCAATGTCAATACAAGGGGTGTTTGTTTTGCAGCTGGTTGGCAGCCAGCCAGTTGCTGTGCAGTTATGGAGCTCCTTAATGCTGAAGTGGCTTTAAAAGTGTGGTGAAAAAGACTGATGGAAGGCCTACAAATCTAAACTGTGCAGGAAAGGGAGAGCTTGTGTATTACAAAGGTAATACTTTATGTTTAAAAAGGGTGGAAAGGAAAGAAGGAAGGTAAAAAAGCATCTATTTTTTCAGCTGTGTATGCCAACCTGGCAACCAGTGAGAAATTAGTGAAATGTTATCAGTGACCCCTTTCCTCATCAAAGATGGATAAATTAAGTGAGGTAGAAAATTTAACATTAAATATACAGTAGAATAGCAGAAGCTCTTGTGACCCTCCTTGCTAGGAATTTTGTGCCTCTGGCTTTCAGTTCTTGTGGTGACAGGCAGAAACATGAGACACTTCTGGCATGGCTTGATTCACACAGTGAGGGCTGAAAGTGGCAGCTGCCCGTGTGAATGATCGAGTGATGAATTCGTCCACTACAAATTATGCATTCAAAGGAAGCTTAACAGCAAGTTATTTTGGAAATTGTCACATTTATGTCCTAGACTTGTGAGATGCACTACCGCCTATATCATGGGCAGTTGCACACTTTGTTTGTGGATGTATCTTTCGGTACCATTTGGATAAATCACCCAAAAACTGCAGTGGTGTTGTCAGGCATCTTCCAGTGGTGTTGGAGGTGTGGAGCTGGCTGAAAGCTGTTTTGATGAGACAGCTGAAAGACAAACTCAAGTTTTCTCTCTGCCATGAGATGTTGGAACAGTGCTGCAGGAGTCAATGTATCATCCATCTATATAAAGATCAGATACAGATGGTGGCACAGAATAGCTGCAGTATGGACAGATTATTTTTACTCAGTTGTGTTTGAATGGATTCTATTCAAGTTACTGTGTTGTCTCCCTGGATTATGTATGTTAATTTTTTACATTCAAAAAATGTGTGTGTCTCTGTCTCAGCTAATGCTCCGTCACATATACAAAAGAAAGTGTGTGAATAGTAAAATTCAGTCTTCACCCTGCTTTCCCAGCCCAAGACCAAAAAACCCACAAGTTAAGACTTTAAGCTACTCTGAAGTGAATGAAATAAGACTCCATTGGTTTGGCATATTATCAGCTGATGCTATTGTTACCCATGAAAGCAGGGATAAATTTTGAATACGGCAGTCCATGGGAGCAGTGAGTGAGTCCTGAAACGAGCGTCAGTGAAAGCTCTTCATCTTACTGCACTTGCTGGGACATAAATGAGAAAAGTTTGGTTTATAATCTAATGCTTTTATACTAATACTGGTTACAAACTCTAAACAGTCTTAATGTTGCAAAATGGGTTTGCACAAAGTCTGGAAGTGCAGGATGAAAGCTGTGACATGCAGCACGTTGTGGTGTGTCACTGGTGAGCTGGGGACAGGACAGGGACATTTGTTTTAGTGCACATTTTCTCATGGAGGGAGAGAAGCAAAGTGTGATAGCTGACAAGTTGCAGTTTGGTGTTCACACTGACAGCATATCTATGGATGTGAAATTTCCAAACAAGCTCTTAGGGATGCATAAAAACAAACAATCAAATGCTTACGGTCTGATAAGGGCATGTATTTACCTCTGATTTGGATGGAACAAGCATGTTGGAATCTAATTCTTGTTTTGTTACCAGCAGTGAGCTATTTCTAATAATTTCTAATAATGATCATTTTTGTAAGAATTAAACTAAAATGTGATTGTTTTTTTACAAGGCTATTTGCATGCAGAGTTTAATTAAGATGTGATAATTTCAAGATTTTTTTACAAGAAAAATAGTCTTTAAAGTCTTTTATAATTGGTGAATGTACTCATTAAATGAAAAAGATTATAAAATAAAATTTTTAATTAAACAAAAAATGTTTAAATAGGTTCTTAATGTCTAAATTAAAATTTTGAATTGAATTTAGGTCATATCCATAGCTTTAGTTGATGTAAAAGTAACTGGAAAAAAATAAGTAACCTGAAAATCAGCTTTTTTGCAATAAAAAAAATTTGTGTATGTTCTATATTTGAATGTTTATCTCATTTGAATTTCTTGCATAAAAAAAGGAGATGTTTTATGAATTAGAAAAGTGAAAAGAAAACATAAACCATAGGATTAACTTGTCTGATGTTTAAACACAAACATTAAGTAGCTGAAAAGCATTGACATCAAACTAAAAAACCTATAATTATGCATTGGAAGTAGAAATAAAGCTATTTTCACTAAGTTCTACAAAACCATTGGTGATAATCCTCATCTGATTTTTACTTGATAAAAAGTCTAATGAAAAAACAGAAACCTGGGATTTCAGAATTTTTCTTCGAGATAATCTCCTAAATAAGTAGAGGAAATAAAAATAGTCACCTACTTACGTATCATCTTTGTTGCATCTTTTTTGTGATTCTAGATACTGTTCCTTTTTCCCTCCTACACTAAGTTCTTCAGTCTTTTGTCTCTTACTGTCTCTTCCAAATCAGCATCCAAAACACCTTTCTGAACTGCTGCAGCAGTCAAGTAAGCCCAAATGGTTTTTATTCTTACACCACGAAAAGCTTTTTAATATTGGAATTAAGTATGAATTTCCACTTAGATTTTAACTGTTCACCTAACTTTTGATATTGTCCTATTTCTTTAAAAATTACATATTTTATTTTTCCTGTACTCCTGTAATGGGAAACCTCTAACAAAAATGGTATTCATGTATTTGAATCCATGCTCTAGACACAAAAACTGAATTTGTAGCATCTCATTCTCAGGTTAAGGCATATTCCTTCAAAGGTTTGAATGTATTTTACATAAAAGCCCACATGTGAATTAGCACACTTAGTAATTTTAGCAACATAACAAGAGTGTTATCAATCTTATTATTTATGTATTTGTAATGGTTTTTGTTGGAGGGAGAGGAGATGCTGACTGTTGTGTTTGTGTAGTGGCACAACCATTCCATAATCAAGGACTGCTAATAAATATGAACTGATTAGAGTGCCCTTTTTTCCATCTGAGTCTGTCAGAGCCACAGAGACCACCCTTGAGTTCACTCCTGGCTGCCACACAATCCATAGCTGAGGCCCTTGGCTGGGCATGGGTTTAGTGCCAGAGCACTGGGCACTTTGGATGGAGGTTCCTGGAGGATTCTCTGTAAACCCTTAACATTCATTTTGCTGTTTTGTTCATGAATACCTCAGAGCTAACCTTTCTGGTAAAAATTATTTTCTTTTTAATCTAAATTTAATCCACTCCACTCTATGATTAATTTGACTGAGTGGAATCCTGTGGTTGTGAACAGCCTTCTATTTTAAGCTGGGGGGAAAAAAAAAGTTTTAAAATTGGTCTTTTAATGTTTATTTTCCCTTTGATTGCAGACAGTGTCCTTAGACTCAGTAATTATTTCTGTAGCACTTTTCAACTTTAGTCCTTGCAGGCTATCTACTTAACATTCTTTCAGTGATGTTAACCTGTGCTTTATTAGATCAGAGGATATCAGCAATGACTTTATATGATACTCTTTTTCAAAATTAGCTATTGATTAACTGATTTTATAAATGCATTTCTGTGACGTTTTGTCATCACTATCTTCATAATTTGATTTAAATAAAAGCACTTCTTTTTTTTTCAGAGACAGGGGTGGCAACCTTTAGAATTCTGTGTGGAAACTAGTTTGTATTTTCGTTAGAGACAGGTCTAAAAAACAGGTGGCAGTTTAGAATTTTTGAATCATGTAATCATCTTTTACCCCAAATGAATTTTGGGAATATTCCATGAAATAATGGTCTATGTTACCAGACTGTGTTGTGTACAGGTTCCTCTGCTGCAGCTTTCTAACAAATAATTAAACCAGATGAGAGAGTATACAATACTTATAACAGTGAATATGTCACTATTAATACACACTGATTTTCCGGGCTGTTCTCATACTCTCAGTTACTATCTAAAGAAACACTAGTTAATTAAATATTTTACTGCAATTTTGAATAAATTGAATTAGGTGAGTAATTACCCTAGTAAGGTTAAAATATGTTGTTGTTAATGCAATGTGAGTTTAAGTTGACATTTCAATGGCTTGCCAGAGTCCTCTGGAAAATGAAAGAAACATTAAATTGCCTAGAAAAGTCAGCAGACAGTGGCTCTTGGAAAAAAGAGCTTTCGTGTGTTTTGCAGGTTTTGAGAAATACTTTTTAAACTTTCTTGTAATTCAAAGAACATGGGATTATTCAGAAAAATGGACTGTATATAACTTTATTAGCTATTCATCTTATACTTCATGGAAAAGTAACACTTATTTTTTTCTTTGCTGTGAAGTTTTCAGTAAAGATCACTTTAGTTTTAGCATGGGAAAGAGTATATACTGAACTTTTTGGTCACATCTGCTGCCTCCACACACTCAGGACCGTTTTGTTGGTTTTTTTTCTCTATACAGTTTTTAAATTCTTTGAGATATTATCTCCTTCAGCAGCCTGGCGTGCAGATATTTGTAAACCTTCTCCCAAATTAGTACTTTTTTTTTTTCCCCCTCTTTTTTTTCTTTTTTTTTTCTTTTTTTTTTCTTTTTTTTTCTTTTTTTTTTTCCGGAAAGATGGAAGTGGTGAGAGACCGTTAAAGCAGTGGTTAAGAAGGTAGGTGTCTGTGGGTATTGATGGGAAATAGTCGTTAGAGGAAAGCTGCATCACCACACAGGAAAAAGCACAAAACTCTTGAAAGCATTTTCTCCAGCTGTTGCGGAAGAATAATTTAGACAGTAGAACTTGAAAGCCACAGATCTTATACCTCATTTCTAGCTGAGAGAGTCCTTCCAGAAGAAGGACTGATTAGCTGCAGTCTTTCAACAGCTCCCTCTGAAAGGCTCAGCAGTTCACAGAAAAGATGGGTTTAACAGTAGGGAAACAATAAATTGCAAATGTGTAATCAAATTTATATAGGATGGCCTTCAAACTTTGCAACGAGAAACACAAACTATAAAAGAAAATAGTGAATCTTTGATTTTTGAAACAGAGCATGGCTCCATAATTTATAACAAGCCTGCTTGCCAATACATAGCAGCTAGTGAAACTTCTGAAAAATTACATTTAAAACCATTTCTGAGTTAACTCCCCCTTCCCCCCCCAGCCCCCCCCAGTCATACAATTTCTTTATTCTTTCAGCTATTTTGAGTTAAAGGCTGGGCAAAATTCCCCTGTGATATGGAGTCACTCAGTTATCTGCAGGAGCTGTGAGCTGACAGCTTGGTGTTCCTCTGTCTTCCCCCACTTTCCTTAGACTGTCTCAAAAACTAGACAGACTATTTTCCCCATGTAAATGTCCAGTGTTCTGCCATCAATTAACGTCATCACTTGCTTCCCATGACATATTGTTGGTAGCTATTCCGCTTCTAAAGGATTGCCCACTAGCACCCTTGGAATAATTTGCAGCTTTTCTTTGAAGTATGTACTTGGAGACAAAACAGACCAGAATGTGCTTTAAGCCAATATTTTTCTTTCAAGTGAGATTTAAGGGAAGCAATATTATAGTTTATAAGAGTAGTACATGATTCACTTAACTGATGGCACATTTTATAGTTCCACTTCTGTTACTGACCTGTTACATCACCGTAGGCAAAATATTTCATCTCTGCTTTTGTCCTTTCCAAGGCACTATTTTTATTTTTTATTTTTTTTATCTGTATGTTTTGAAGCAACATTTAGTAAATTCTGTCTTGTGTAGTGAATGTGTGTTCAAGTGTGATGTCAAGTCTTGCAGTATCTTTCATTATAATTTTGCAGAATTTAGGGGGTTCTTTTGCAACACCTTAGAGTGACATTTGTCTATAGAAAAAAGCCTGTCCCCACCCAATCCCCAAGTAGAAGCCATGTCCCATTGTTCTCAGAGACATCCAAACCCAGGTCTCAAGTACACAGGAGCTTCTCCTCCTCAGTGACAGAAAAACCAAGCTGCACTTGGCGTGGTGTGTTTTTAGACACATTCTGAAGCAAAAACATGTCCCAAAAATATTCTCCAAAAACTAACTACACTCTAAGCCTATAACAGTTCAAATATTCAAGCACTTTTTCATACTCCCTCTGTAGTGCAAACATCATGTTTCTCTATGTGCTATGTATTTCTATAACTTAATTTATAATAGTTGGGTTTGAGCTGCTTGTGACATCCTGCATTGATAAACATTTCTAATTTAAGAGGTATACATTTTATCTAGGAGCAATCTGCATATTTTTGCATGCAAAGGATGAAGAAGAAGGTAGAGATGTGATAGTTCACACGTATTGAGAGGCACAAACTGGCAAACTGTGCTACAGTGAGAAGTTGGGAGGCCTAACTGAGAAAGGGAAACCTAATGATGCCAGGCAGGATTATTTTGATAATCTTTGGTATTCAGGATTTCAAGGCAGTAATAGACAGGAACTTATAGGTAATTTTGTTTGCAAAATAATCTGTACTTCTACTGTAGATTACTTTTCTACTTTTCTAGGTCATTCCTACTTACAGTCATAGGAAATGAGGCACACGTGGGTTTTAGATGACATTGTTTTGGCACAGTTCTTTGGAAGGGGGAGGCCATGGTACAATTGTTTAGAAAAAGGCTCCTGAATGGAAATAGTGACCCAAAAAACTTGTCATGACTAGAAAAATCTAAGCACTTGTATGTCAGCTGAAGAGAAGAACATTGAATAGTCTGCAGTTCTTTATTATATTTAGCCTCTGCAAGAATAATCTTAGACAAAACAAATTTTCTACAGTGCGGACAACCCAAGAACTATGAAAATACATAGATGATATGCATTTGGTATGCATTAGCTTGACTTTAGTGTCGCGACCCAGAAACACTCTCTCTCATACTGACAATCTGGTTTTTATGTGAAGGAGAAGAGTAATGGGGCTAGTACATACCTACCATGGTGCAGATGTTGCTATTTGATACCAAGAACCAAATCAGCTAGCTATGCTGTCTTTACTGGAAATCCTAGTTAATGTTTTGCTTGTGTTAATATTTCCATGTGCTGATCCTCTTGGGCAACACCTCAAAGTACATGCGTTTCATTACTAAAAAATTTTAACCTTTTTGAAAATCATTGGGATTTGGATTTTTGAGGTTGGTTATTATGTTTTGTTTCAAGTTTCACCAATTGCTACATCAGAGCAATACATAAAACAAGGGATTTAACAAGGAATTTTAGATATCTTTGGGAAGATATCTAAAAGGTATGTGGTCTGAAATATAGGAAGCAAGACATGACTCTCTTTTCTGCCAGTGATACCAATGTCATTTTGAACAAACCATTTAATATTTCTGTTCCTCACATCTCCAGTAATGAAAGGAAAATTGTGGTAGTTCTCTGCTTGGAAATACTACCTTTCAGAGGCCACTGTATTTATGCTTGCATGTCAAATATCTTGTTTTCCCAACAATCCAGTAATTTCTAGTATTGTAACTTTAGAGAAGAAAGTCCTACTGAGGTCTGCACCTTGGTGGGTATAATTCTGTTCTCAAAGGGTCTGAGAAATATTTTAAAGACAATGAAATTCTGTGTCATTATCATTTTAACTCTTCTAATTCAATCCCCAAAAGAAAAGGAATACCAAGACTTTTGTCCCTTCCGCAGTGGGGGTGGGATGGGAGGTGATGCTCTTCTGTGTCTGTATATTTCATACACAAGTACAACGACACACTAGAGATGTACATGCTTATATGAGCAGATGGTATCTGTCCATAACTCAGGCAGCCTGTGAAAGCCAAAAAACTTCTGAAAATCTTCCAAGAATAATGACTTGTTCCCCAAGACAAACTTATTCAGGATGCAGTTACCAGACAGAATTCAACATTCTGTATTAAGAGAAAATGTTTGAGCAAAGACAGTTATTACATGCTATGACATTTTGAAAATGAAATTGATGGATTCTTGTCACGTCTGGAGCAGACACTAATGGAAACTCCTGTAAAAGTGTTGAGACCATTTGAAGGAGCCACTCGAGAGCTGACTGCTGAAACAGCACAGCTCAGCCAAGTCATACCACCAGCTCTTACTCTGGGGTTGTTGATGCATGACTCCTCTCCCCACCACCCAAAAAATCATCCAACAAGGAATCTTATTTGTTGCCAAAACATTTAGGGGAGAAAAAAAAGATGGTACATACTATTTAAACCACTTTTTTTCTAGTTTAGAGAAAAGTCTCTGTTTTTATGGAAGTTTGCTTTCAAGCATGTTTCTTTGAAAAACTGGTGGAAATTTAGTGTCAGGGGAGGAACAAGATTAAGTGACCACAGATATCTGAAGGGTTGGGGAAAACTCATATTCCTTTGGCTGCCACTTTTTCTATAAATTCCCTTTGAGACATTGCTCATGGGGATAGGCACACAAAACTTTAGTTGTTAAAGCAAGCAAAAGAGAGTTGCGTACTCTTGCTGTCCTTTGCCTTTGCTAACTCACTGAGCCCAGCTTAAAGCAAAATTCAGATACTTGCCTGCTGGGATTTCAAATAAACCGTCTGTGTAACTAATGTGATAATAAAGTGTCTTGAATTCCATCCCACTAAATTGTCATTTAAAACAACAATGACAACACTTTAATATTTGAAGTTCTTTTAGTTTTTTGGTTTTTTTTTTAATTCTGTGTGGGTCATATTTAAATCTCAAAGCCTGGGTAGCTGGGCTGTAAGAAAGACTCTTTATTTTGAACTGCTGACACATATCAGTTAAAATTTCATAGATACTAAAAAGGACTGGTTAATTACTTGTTAAATAAAACCAAAACAAAAAAGAAACCCACCCAATATTAAACAAAAAATCTTCAACAGGCTTTCTTTGGAAAGTACTCTTGGTTTTGCACATGTATTTACTAGTCCTTAATTTCACTGAATGGGTAGGATAGAGAGTTTTTTTGTATTGTTTGCAAACTCCTCATAAACTCTGTGCAGTTAAATTTGTTTTGTGGTTGTGCCCTGTTGGCACTTAAATCTATCTGAAAATACCTAGCTAAAATTCTGAATTTTTCCAGCACAAATGGTGAAATTTGGAAGCATTTGATATATTTTAATACTATGTAAATATTGTGGAGTTATAAAGTTGTAAAGCACTTGACTAAGCATTGGGCCAGCTCTGAGCTAGAAGGTAAGAACACAGGGCTAAAAGCAATTTCACCAATGTTTCCTCTTTACAGAGACCCCTCTGAACACAGTACAAGCTGTTCCTCACAGTACCCCCTGATGGAGCAGTTGGAGAGTTGTTGAGTGACTGAAAAGTGCTGGCTTACATTAGTAATTCTCATAAACTTGGTGAGGAAACTTGTGATAAAATGTTACTGGAAAAAGAGTATCTTTATAGTTTCTATTGTTTTTTGTGATTGGCACAAAAAGAGTTTGATTTTTGTGGAAATCACATAACCTAGACATGATCATAGTAAAGCGTTAGCTAATGAGTTTGTTTTTGTGTGTCTGTCTACGGACAGTTCCCTTTCAGCTAATATGTTTTAGGGAATAAAATGAATCCTGTATTTGATATAAAAATCAGAATTACACAGGTGCTGGCTTGAAATTATTTACTGTTAGTCACCAAAGTATTCCTGCTTAAGCAGGGAGTTTGGACTAGAGAAGCCCCAGTGGTCCCTTTCAACCTTACTCATTTTGTTACTGTGATTTCTGATAATTACAGTGGTGAGGAGGTTAGCACAATTATCAAACACAGGATGGGAAAAGTCTGTAAAAATGTCATTGATATCTGTATTTCAACCAAGCATAGCAAAATGCAGTTTTGACCAGGAAGTTGGCCCAGATGACCTTCAGAACCACTTTCCAAATTAAACCATTCTATATGAGATGCTGTTTAACTAAACATTACCCTGACCATTAGTCTTGGTTATTTGAACAACAAACTTCTGGTGGGGAAGCTCTTTCCTTTGGTGAGTTATGCTGGAATTAAGGAGAGGGGGAATAGAGGAGCCTAGAAGGTAGTTGGGTTAATTACCTGACAGGTGGTAACACAAATGAAGGTCTGAACTTTGATTCAGAAAATGAGTAACCTGCTTCTCTTAATCTTCCTTTATTTTTGATTGATTGTGAAAGGTCTATTTGTTTTTGATATGTAACAACAAAAAATTATGGAACATCAAAAAAACTCTGTAAACCTGGCAATTCCTGGCTTCTTGCTAGACATACTCAACTGGACCTTCGACTTTATGTAGTGCTATTATTTCCTTTCCTCTCCCAACTATACTAGAGAATTGCTTAATGATATTTCTTTCAAATTATATCATTTTAATTAGAAATGTCTATTAATTACTTCAACATATGTTCTCAAGAGATACATATGTGTGTATGGTTTCACAAATATTTTATGAAAATTATTATTATATTCCACTCAAAATTAGGCTGAGGGGGTGACGGTACAAAGTGCTTATAAGGAATATATGGAGATCTAGCCAGTTTAAAAGTCTGTACCAAAAATATAAAATACTGTCACAAGAATTTGAATAAAAAGCATAAATATTTTTATTTTGTGTGGGTAGATAGACATAGGGTAAGAATAGGTATGAAAATATCATATGTTTCATTCTTCAGCTGTAGTAAATTAGAGAACAGGCAGATAGATATTGCAAAGTAAATTTATAACAAATTTTTTTCTAGGGAAGAGTCAAATGTTTGAATCTTCCACATCCTTATTTGAATGCCCAAACCAAAGATGTCTATGAAAACAACTTCTGTAGCCCAATAAATTTTTGAGGTCAAGAGACCAAGTAGCTCACTGCTTGGCTCTCAACAAATGAGAGCCAGGATCTCACTCAGCATTGGAAAAAAGGAGGGAGCAGCAGGCTGCCAGAAAAATAGCTGCAGTTCTTACTGGTGCTGTGACTGTAGCTCTGAACAAACTTTGATGAGAAAGTGTCTCAGAAGTGAGACAGAACCAAATGAGGAAACATTATTTGAAAAAACACATTACAATTTACAGTCTAGTCCTGAAGTGAATAGTTATCATACACTAATACCCATTTCACTCTTCTGTGGTGCAGGTCTGAGATTTAACATCCTGAGATTGGCTTAATCTATAACATATGTGTTTTCTTTCATTTCACATATGTGTTCAGCATTTCCCTTTTTCCAAGAGCTAGGATCAGCATGATAATATGTTGTGATGAGAGAAATACAGAAAGAATTGTTGTGATACAGCTACAGAAACAATATGGGACCTACAAGAAAATGCGTATGTTCTGCTTTACGGATTTATTTTGTGATACAGATGGCATTTCTATGCAGATTAGAAAGGAAAGTTCCCCCTGTTGATCATTCTAATTGTGAGTATGTATGTCCCATTCCCAAAAAATATTTTAGTAATTTAGCTGAACATTTATTAAAATTTCCAGCAAAGGTTGAAATAGCCTGAAATGATAAACCCTGAACATGTGTCTGTCTTCTACCATGGGAATGCTGTAAAGGAGGATTCTGTCACAAAGCTTGGGATTTTTGTGGGTCTTTGTGTCTGGATCTATTTAAATCTAACATTTTAAGACAAAGGACTGAAAGATTTTTTTTAAAAAATAAAATGATGATTTATAGCATTAGTTCATCAAAGTGGAATAAATAAATAAATAAATAAAACTTGAAAAGATTTCATGTAAAGATGTCATTTCCTTTCGATATTAAAATATAAGTCTATCCCATAATATATTCTTTTGTTATGTAGGGCTGCACTAGAGTATAGTACAAAATAAATTAATTCTCTGTCATAACAATGTGGTATATGCAATTCTAGCAGAATTGTTTGTCCAACACAATTTTCTTTCTAGTCAGAAACCCCCTAACAACCATGCTGAAACTGTCTTTTCTGGCAAAACAAGCTCCCTTGATCAGTGCTACATACCCACAAGGGATTTTGTCTTCTTTGGTCGTAAGGTTGTCTTACTGTCTTAAACTAGTTCAGTATGGTAAATGTAGTCTCAGCTGAAAACTCATTATCTAGCACAGTGCCTCTCCCCAATGTGATGCTTCCTTTTGCTAGAACCTCTGCTTTTAAATAAGTGAATATGGAAAGTACATTTGAACTATAAATAGTCTATAAAGCAAAATCCAGAAAAGAGATTTGCTGTTTTTTCCAAAAGGAATCAAACATCTTTCATGTGCTTGAACCATTACATTTGCATGGAAATTCCTCTTTACTCTCATGAGAATTCTAGGGAATTCATTGGATTTACTTGAGCATGCTCAATGCTATTAGGAAGTAATGACAGAGGTTTTCTAAACAAAACCTCCTATTTGATCTAACCTACAGCTTTCTTTAGTCTTCATAAGACTGCAAACATAAAATTCTCTTTTATTATAACAGGCATATAACAAGTGTGGGAAGACCATTAAATTCTGCTGTATAATTAATGCTGAACATAGAGTCTCTATTTTGATACTCTAAATGGAAAGAGTTGGGAAATAAAATGAATAAGTCCCTGATATCATCCTGCACAAATTGAGTAGAGGAAAAGTTTCAATACCTCTAGGCAGACACTTAGGTGGTCACCTGTGTGCTTCCTGAGGGGCTGAGCTTTGTTGCTGAGTATTGAGCAAACACATAGTGAGGCAGAGGAGAGGCTATGCAGCCACACCTTCACCAGAATGTGAAATGTATAATGGGATGAATGTGCACCAGTGCCAGCTCTTTTCTTTGTTTATTCTCCAGGTTTTACAGGGTATCATTTCAGGGGGTTGAGTCGTACTTGTGTAGATCAAGCTAGAAAAGTCTAGCCTAGATTGGCCTCAAGAACATTATTTTCTGAAGCTTTTCTGCACCTGAAATGGAAATCCTTATGCAACCTGCACTGCAGTGCAGCATGGCCTCTGGTGAAAGAATAGTATATAAGGTGCACGTTGTTTACCAGCAATATACAGTGATTAATTTGGCTGGTCTGAGATGACACCCCTAAGTGGCATTGGCCAAATAAAAGTGATTTGCATCATGGTCTTAGACTGTGTGCTGGTTTTGCATTGATTGGCATTTGGGAAAGAAGTAAGAAACAACCCATGGAAGTGATTTCTTTGAGTGAGGCTGCTGGGAGCTTCTTCTGTGCCTGGCAAAGGCCAACAGCTGGCTAGTTCTGAGAACTGACAACATTTTGCACCATTTAGAAATTAGATCTGCCTCTGTAAGATCCACATTTTAAAAACAGCTATCCTGTGAAATGTCTCTCTTTGCTTCCAGCCACGAAAGGTAGCAGAGCTCTGGTGGGGCCGACCCCACTCCCCCACAGCCTGTGCGGGCTAGGGGGAGCTGGGCTGGACCCCAGTGGCTCCTGGGCAGGGGGGCCAGGCCCCAGGCTGGGCTGGGCCACGGCTGCTGACATCTTGCCAACACGAAGCTCCTCCACCCCAACCTGTGCTGAGCCGGCATCTGCTGGACCCCAGGCTGAGCCCCTCCCCATCCCAGTGACTGCTGGGCAGAGGGAGACACAAAAACCCAGCACGGCTTGAAATCCAACACTGCTGCATCCACTGCCCAGCACCATCTCCAGGCCTGGGTGAGGTATTAACCCTTTCAGTGCACAGATGAGACCTGCAGACCACAATTCTCCCCTTGGGTGAGAGAAAAAGCGTGACGACACATAGAAAGACAATGTGAAGACACCAAGGTCGGTAAAGAAGGAGTCAAGCCTCAGATGGAAGGAGAATGAGAAGATGCCCTAATGGGGCTGAAAGCCCTTTTGGTAGGGCCATGGAGATGGGCAGTGATATACTGAAATATCCCCTTTAATTCATGAGAGATTATGGGGGGATGAAGCATTCAAACTGTAGATGTGAGCAGAGGCATCCACTGATGAAGCCAAGCAGATGTTGGAGTAGCTGTGACCCTATGAGAAGCTTGAACAGAGAGAGATGAGAGCTGATGAAGACCCTTTGCCCCCAGGGAGAGAAGAAAACCTCTGTTCCCAGAGATGATCACAGAGACAGATGAAGAAAACCTTTGCCATTGAACAACTTACCATTAAAATATTACCCCATGAGTTCATGGCCTATGGACACACCTCTAGGAGGGCTGTGAAAATACGAGTAATTTCACAGTACAGAACTTTTCCCAGGCAGCTGCTATTCATGGAAATGAAAAGCCATAAAAGAGCTGATTCTTGTGGAGAAGTCTCCATGGCATGGGAAGAGAAAACTCCTCTCCCTACAAGAAATGATGAAAGACTATTGTATAGTTGGTACTGATTTACCATCCCAGGTTTTGTCTCTGTGTTGTCAGTTGAGAAAGGAAAGAAGTTGGGCAGGGGGCGGAAAGGTATTCTGGAGGTTTTATTCTGATGGTTTGTATTCTTGTAGTCCTGTTAATAAAGTTTCTTTATACCTTTGAAGTTTTAAGCCTGTTTTGCCCTTCTCCTAATCCATATCTCACAGCAAGAAATGAGTAAGAGCACTGGTGATTTTAGCCAGTGCTAAAACTCACCACACTATTTGGTGTGTTGGCTGGGAAACTCAAATTGGCGAATCTAAACCACTACAGACTTTTACTGCTCAACCAGAGGAATGGGTTCTTTGCAGCACAGCCTCTAAATCTACATTCAGAAATCTTCTAGAAACATTCTTCAGATACAGAAATTCACAATTAATCTTTTGTAGTAGTGCTACCCAAATTTAATTTCTTTGTCCGCTGTATTGTATAAAGTATGAACATGCAGTTTTATTATTCACTGGACAAATGTTTGAATTTTATTTAGCAAGTGGGTTTTCCAGTGCAGAAATGCATGTTCTGAAGTTGGACCAAAATTTATGGATTTGTGTACAAAGGAAGTGGGTAGCAAGGAAAGATCACTATCATTTCTTCTGACTGACTATTACAATGTACAAGCTTAATTTTTTTGCCAATGTATTGTCATGTGACTTGAAAACATTTAGTGATGGATGGCTAAGCTTGTGTTATTATTTATACAAATATGTTTTTCAATTTCTTTGTTCTATGAAATGAATCAAACTGAAAACTGCATGTCAGGTCCTTTGATGATGTACCTTCTTATCACAAATAGGAAAGTCTGCATTTCAGTCAGTACTTTATCCATCACCTGTATTTAGGTTCTATATCCAAACTACCCCTGTATTTTAGAAGTCAGCATGAATCTACCCCATATAAATATTTCATTTATATCATGAGAAAAGCAACAAAAAATTAGTCTTAGTTATTCTGAGCTAAGATGGTGTTTTAGCAAAAGAAAACAGTTCCAGACAGAAACATAAACATGCTTTAATATCCATATGGTTTATCTTGCTGAGAAGCTAGAGGAAGCTTGATTCCCTACATCCATTTACAAGTATTAAAAACCCTTCTAACTTTTAAACTTTTCAAACTTTAAAGCCTTTTTAACTTTTTAACTATTCAAACTTATATTGGAGGGAACTGCCTTGGCAATGAATGAATAATTTATGTGATGGGATTCCATGTTCAAATTCTGTGCTTCTGCAAATTATATGTGTGATGTTAGGAAATGTAGCTCTTCCTTTTAAAGAGGTTGTTTTACATTGGATAATAAGGCATTTTCATAATTGTTTTTAAGCTATCTGTTTAAATAGAATGAAGTGTTTGAGGGTTGGGGATTTTTAAGCTTGATTTTGCTTTTGCCTTATCTCTGAAAAGAGAACTGCTGTGCAGGAGAATCTATAGAAGGTATATGGATCTATAGAAGGTAATGCCAAGAGAAAACAAAAAAACAGGAACAAGAAAGAAATCATAAAAAAAATTGAGAATATGTATTTTTCTTGTAAAGAGGGTGGGTTCACAATTTACAAGTTAGAAACTCGAGCAAGAGAAGGACCAACTGGGCTGTCAGACTGACAATTGTGTAACAAGCAGTTAATCCAGGCGGGCCCGGGGGACATCATCTGCTCCTCCTCTCAGAGACTGCAGAACACTTCTAATACCCTGTAACAAGCTTAAGCCCATGATAAAAGATCTGTGGTCACAATTACAGTGTGCCACAGGGAGAAGGCAGGAGACTCAGCAGCTTTATTGTTGTCACAGGACGTGGCAGTAGCAGGGACTTGCTGAGTGAAATTTCCAGGTGAGCCTGACATGCCAGGCTGGGTGTGTGCGAGCAGGGGAGTCCCGCAGACCCACTTCTGCCAGGCAGTCCTGTGGGGAAATGCCTTCCTGCCTGCAGTCTGGCAATCTGGAAGTGCTTGAGCCAAGCATCACACAAACTTCAGGGAATTTTTTATCAGTCAAACAGTTCTGTTCCTATTTCTAGCTACAGCTACATTTCTTCAGAAAAATACCCCAAGAGTTAGCTAATGTGTCTCCTTGGGGAAAGTGCTGGGGAGAATAGATGATGGAAAGAAAAGCTGCTAGGTCCTGCAGCAACCAGTGAGAGTGCTGAAGCAAAGGCTAATACAAGCTTAATACAAAGGTCCTATTGAACAATTTCATCACCACCCTCACAGGACATACTAACAAACTGTGTGGTTTTAGAAAAATTCTCTGTCTGCAGAGAGGTTCCTCTTGCTCCATACCCCTCCCCACCAAGCAGTTAGGTCAGACATATGAGGCTCTCTGGATTTTGGTCACTGTGGCCATAAACTGTGGGACTAGAAAGAGATGTAGAAAAGGGATTTTCTATGTTTGCTGAACATCAAAGTCAATCCACATCTAACACCAGCATCTGGCTTCTGTTATGGTTGAATGAAACAAAAACAGAATTCAAGAACACTTGTATCATTAGGATAGTCTCCTCATTAAACACTTCCCAAAATACTCATGTAATAAAAAGCTAAAAATGAATGTTAACTGCAAATTTGAGATATTTAAGTATTAAGTATTTTGCTTTGTGAATATTTTTGAGAGAGGCCTGTTTTGGAATAAATAATGTTTGACCAAATCAGTTTTTAAGGTGATTGTTAATCATGCATATGTTAACATGTTAATAATGGCTTGTTTTAATTGATACTTCATTGAAACTAGTACGTCTTAGCATGGATTTGGTCTTTCTAAGCTGCTCTGAACTTTAAGAAAACAGATAAGGTCATATATTAGGTCTTTATTTAACAACACTTTTGTAGCATTAAGACTAAACCCAAGCACCTTTTTATACCTAACACTTTGCATTCCTATTTCGCTGTTATTACCCTGGCATGTGGTAACAAGACTGTGACAGAGCAACACAGCCAGGCTCTCTGCACAGGCCTGAGAAATCAACAGCCTACTAATTTTTATGTCTTTCTCACCAAAACACTGGTAATTTGAATTTACCCTTAAAAAGTTTGATGCCTCTTTTATTGTTAAATAAAAACATGCTTATTAAGCAGTGTGGGTTTGATATGTGTCTGTCTCTAGATGCCCGGTTCTCATTACTCCAGATATTTAACTTGAATGATCGGTCAATTCCCACAAATGATTTAAAGAATTTGGTATAAGCTGAAATAAGTTAAATGCTTAATTTTAAGCATAGATAATTGAGTGACCCACTTCCTTTCTGCTTAAGACATTCAAAGAGGCTTAATTTCAGTTTCTGATGGATGTGTTGCTGTTTTATCCAACTCTCTTAATCCCAACCTTATATAAACCCCACACTGGTGTATTACTAAGCAGAGATAGAGACGGGAGTTTCTGTGTGTACACTCAGACAGTGAATGTCTTTTGGCAGCCTGAAAACTTTGAATCAGAAATTAGTATTATTCCTTGGGACAGGTGCAGAGGAAACATTCCTTGTGCACTGTCTGACAGAGGGTGATGGAGCTGCTGGATAAATCAGCTATTCTGTTACACCAGTCCATTCAGGCCTGGCTTTCACTGTGGCAGAGTCCAGGTCTTAATCTTCTCGCTTCCTGTATGAATTGCTGTATAACTTAGTGGGTTTACATTCAGACAGGAATGTTTTTAATCACTATCTTAAAGAATTACCTTTTCAGTGCTGCAGAGAAAGAGCACTAGTACCGTGATCCTTGTTTGTCACCCTGAAAACTAAAACCTTCTGATAATGTTTTCATAGTTTTAGTTACTTTCCCATGAAAGTTCTATAAACATAAGTTGTTTATCACATTCCTTCTAAGAAATGTCTTTTGATGGACATTTAGCATGACCAGTGTGCTTGGGAAGGTGGTAACTGTTCTAACACTGAGAAGTGTTTGTGTGAATCATTTCGTGTCCTTTAGCGACACTTGTCTTCAGTAATATTATGTCCTCTCCACACTACTTCACAAATTATGTAAGGCCAGGACCCCAGAAGGTCAGCCCTGAATCCGGACTTTTCCCAGCGTGAGAAGCTCTCTCCTTGGATTTCAGCTCCACCTACTCTAGAAATAAAGTAATAAAATAAATTACTCAAATGCTACAATTTGAGAGGGATTGGGCTTGTACAACTGGAGCTGGTTAATGTTCAATAGTCTGTGACTGCTTTCCAGTTCTAATGATAGTGATTCTTGAGCTTCAATGGAAATAACTCTGGAGCACAGCTATAACTAGCATCAATCCAGTGTGGCTCAGGGCATTTTAAAGAATTGCCTCATCGGAAGCTGTGCCATCCAGTATGCGGCTTACCCAAACAAGCTTTTCTACAAACACCAGAGTGCCTGTAAATCAAATGGATTTACATCCTGCATCATTAAACTCCTTCTGCCCCTATATTTTGTTTTCTTTCAATTTTCCTGCTTCTTAGTCCCTGGTCCCTTTGCTATGCTGCCAGGTATCCCCACATCTCTTCACCTTGCTGGGCTGAAAATAATTTTACAGAATTATTAGTATATTTGGTAGCTGTGAGTGCAATGTAAATGATAGTGCAGGTTTTCAGCTCTAAAAATTTATTGCAAACACCAGAAAAACTGAAGTACACTAAAATTTTTGTCAGGTTTTCAATTGCCTTTTCCCCACAATTTTTGAGGTGGTTGCAGTGCATCCAGATCTTAGATTATAGCAGCTCTGAGTAAATTAATCAGAGTTGTGAAAGATGATCATATTGGAAAACTAAGCAGCAAATAGTTCTCTGCAGCACCTAACAGCAATGGCTCATTGAGAGAAAATGTCTCTCTGCTTGGTGGGGGTAGTATTAAAGTATTTAACTTCTCCTTCATTGGAAGGAATGAGGAAGCTTTGATATAAAAGTGCTGATACTTTTTCAGCCTCAGTAAAATTTTACAAAGCTTTTGTGAGCTTTAATACAGCCACAAAACAATGGAAGTTTATACCACATCCTAAGTTTGTATACTGTATCTCTGTGTCAAGTGATATTCTGGAAGCCCTCAAGCTTTTTCAGAAAATTGACTTGGGTTTCTTGTGCATGCGCACTTTTCCAATCTGCTTTACAGTACACTTTCTGACTGCTGAGATTTTTTGTCCACCATTACTAAAATTATGTACTTTTTTTTTCTTTCCTGTCTAGGTCAATTCATTTCATATGTGAACCAAGATACCATTTTTTCCAAAGGTTGTAGATGCTAGCAATGTCAGTTTAGACAGTAGGAACAGCAAAAACAAGATCAGTTAAATAATATCAGAAATAAATTGGATCACAGACTTGTACAAGAACAACAAAAAAGACTTATCTTTATATGGAAATGTTCTTCAATACCACTATGCTAATAAATTGCTTTATTCTTGTGTTTTTTCTTTCCCCCTTAAGGCCTTGTGATTATAGTTTTATTCTCTAACACCTAAATTTAGTTCTGAATCAAGTACAGTAGCTCAATAGAACACCACACATTAAGATCCACATTGAATTTCACATGACAGGCTTTACATTTGCTGAAGGCTTGGGGGCTGTGGTTTTAACAGTCATCTCACATTTTGGTTGAACACAGTTTGATGCACGTCTATGAAATTTGTGTTTTGTTCACACAGGGGATGATTCAAGTCTACAGCTGTCGCAAACAGTATGTAGGACCTAATTCATGAATAAGCTGTCAGTTACTATAATCCCAAAATAAAAACAAATTACAATCACAAGAGGAAATTGGTATGAAACATAAGAGTGGAACAAAAAATTAATCCCATTAGTATTAAATTTGGACACAGATTTGCCTTGAAAAATTAGTGTTCCTACCTCTGCTTCAATTTGTATTATTGCATTTTGATCTTTGTAAAGCACACTTCACATGTGAATCTAGAATTTTGAACACTTGAATAGTATTATTTACCCTTAAAAATATAATAATTCATTTAACGGTGCTGTTTAAATAGCTATAATGGTAAAATCAGTACAGTCACCTAATCATGCTGTTGTTGCTGTATTTGCCAGCAATCTGCATGTAAGACATACTAAGAAACACTGTATAAGGAAGTTAGTTACCCATTCATAGCTAAGATCAGGGTTCGTCAAGAAGTTAAGAAACCCAACAATCCTTTCTGAAAGGGTCTGATGTTGTCTTCTAAGGCTGGGATAGAAGCATCCAACACAGAATGTACTTTGTAGCAGATTTAATTATGTCATCCTTCTGTGAAAAGGACTCTTCCCATTTGGCCATAATACAGCATTATTCATTTATTTACAGAAGTTTACTGACATAACATTTCAGATGGTCAAATGACATTTCTAGTCTTTTTCCAAGTGTGAAAATAAGCATGTAGTGCCAATTTTATGAAAGTGCTGATGCACTGAAGTGTTTTGAAAGCTATTATTGGACCCAACTGATGGGTTAATACCCAGATAGTAGAAAAATGTATGTATTACTCAAATCAATATGAAGCAGGGTTAAGTATATATGTGTGATATATAACTAATTAATCTACTATTTGGTGAAGAGTAAAAACTTATAATGATTTGACACGAAAAAAATGTTGTACAGGATAAGACAGCCATTATTTTTACTGATGTAAATAAACTCCAGACAATGCCACAAGAAGCAGGTTTATTTAGTAGTAGTATCTATGATTTTGGATTTTTTTTAGCTCTCTTATTGCAAAAATTTTTCCTAAAAAGATCATTTTCATTCATCTCATCTTGTATGTTCATTTTCACTTTGGCTTCTCTGGCATAGTACTTTTAGCTGTGTGAATGTCATTATGCTTTATGTCTAAATCTTAAATTCTAATCTAGATTCAGAGCATCAACATGAATGCAGTTCCCCTGTTTTTCTTCTTTCTGTGTCACTTGAATAACCATCTCCACCCTTAGCCCATTCTTTGAGAAGAAACTTTTCCTGAAAGCTTCTTCAGCCAGAGCTTCAGCAGTACAAAGGTGGCTCCTCATTGTATGAACTTACCTTCCTCTCTGTGCTCAGAGGTTGTTTGACAGCCCAGTGCGACTGAGAGTATGCCTGTGGTGACACATGTGCATAGGTTGATGCAGGCTCAAATCTCAAGGGACGTGTGTGCCCCAGTTTATACCAACTGTTGGGTCAGAACAGTTAAATACTAATCTGATAATTATTAGCACAATGTAAGAGTTACAGTGCAAGATAGTCTGGCTGGTAGAAACAGGTGCAGTTCATAATCATCAATTTTTTTCTATGGGAAAGCTCCATCTGTACCATTCCTGAATGTCACGTGTTGCACAGGATTATGGTTTGGCACAGTTATTGAAAATCATAAATTACTGCATTTAAAATTAAACTGAATCTGAACAAACTTGGAAATTAATATTTCCATGTGAAGTACCTATCACCACATGATAGCAACATAGTTTTTGTTGAAGACCAAAAGCATGCAACCTGTGTGTCTTGAAACATACATGAAACAAGAACTTTGGAAAATGGAATATCATTGCTACAAAAAAGACCGAGGAATAGTTTGAGGTAATTAAAGCTGCACCACACAACAGTTAATTCGTGTATGTAACTTCACTTCCAGTTCAACTGTCTCTGCGTACAGATCCCTCAAGTGCTCTTATCTAGTTTTCTTCAAGCTTGTTCTGACAAGTTTGAATAGTGGTGGTTTGTTCTGAAGCAGTCAGTCCTTCTAACAATGCAAAGAATTAATCTTTTGTCAGTGCATACCAAGTGCAACAAAGGCACCATTCTGTAGAGCCTGATTTGGTGGCTGTTTTTCAGCAAAGCTGATGACTGCATTTCCAAATTGTGAAAATTTAACACTGCAGGCATGGCTGGAGATTTATTTTTTCTCCTGTGTTCAGTGACAAATAAGCTCACAGTTTAAATTGTTGCTATTTTAGAGGAGCTCATTTTTTAATTATAGTTGGATTTTAAGACTACGTGCCTTACTTTATGGATATACATAGTCATACTTTATTTTATTTGGCATTTAGGGGAAATGTCATACCATTTTCTAAAATGTCTTGAAATATTTAAAAAATACTTCTGGCCATAGTTTATTCTTAATTCTCAAAACCTTTAATTTATATTTTTGTATTTAAAGAGAGAATCTCAGGGAAGTCACAGTTGATTATAGTAATAGTTATCAAGATTTATTTTGGTTTATTTTATTTTAATCAGCTTTAGCATAATAACTATTTACTTTTTTTAAGTTACACAAATGCTTATTTTATATCTAAATGTAAATTTTAGCTTTTGATTCTTTAGATTCCTATTTTCTGATACGTGTTCCTACATCAGAAATTGACCCTACCTCACTTTTGTTATGAAGCCTTGGATGATTTTACTTACAGATATATGAAATATTCTCTGTCACTGGAAGTCTCCAATCCTTGCTGTAGCTCATGAAAGACTATTACCTAACAAAATATTATGGGCTGTAAAGAAGTATAACTAGAAGAGATATGAAATAGACTGTGAAACTTAAATTACATCTAATCTACCAGTCACAGGCTAACAAAGACCAATGTTTATTAATAATTTGCGTACGAAAACCACCAAGGAACCTGAATAGAAAAATGGACTCCTAAACTCATGACTGTAGGTATAGAGGGGATTCCAGGCAAAGAATGATAAGCATGTAGTAAGGATAACACTTTTAGTTTAGTTTCTTTTGGGTTGTTTTTTTGGTTTGAGGTGTTTTTGTTTTGTTTCTTTGTTTTTAATGAGATTTGTTTTGGATTCTGAGGATACATCTATGTTCACATAGAATTATGTCTCCACTTTGTACTGGTGTCAGTGATTCAGCAGTGTCTGCAATTAGAGGATTTTGAAAGATGCATCAGGAATGTTTCATTTCCCTTCCCACTTAGTCCTAGAAAAGACAATTGTGGCTTGCAATGCCTACATTCTGTGCATGTCTCTTTAGAGAGTGTGCTGAAGTTACTTTTGCACCAACAAATATTTAATCATTTCAAACATCATCTTTTCTCTGTTGTCCCCAGAGTGATCTATTTGATATTAGTCCTCAAGTGCTGAGCATTATATTTCTTCAATTTTATTCCAGAATTGACTTGAAAAATGAAAATTATGTTGGAATGTCTCCAAACCTTTTCAGTACATTACAATATGATAACAACAAAAATTCATACAGATTTTGTAAGCAGCATAATCTCCAAGTTTCTTTAGTTTTATTATCACTATTTCAGTGGGTCAAGTGGATTTGAAGTTAATTCTTCCCTCTGGTGAATGGACAAAATTAATGACTGAGAGCTATCATTTCCACAGTCTGTCTCTCTAAACACTGTCTTTGAAACTTTGAATGTAACCTTCACAACCAATGGAATTAAAAGCTTCAGGTCTTTATCTGAAGTTTCAGTTTTGGTTTAACAAAAGCTTTCTATGAACTAGCTTAATTTAAACTTCTTCCTAATAAAGATTTCTACCAAAACTTTAATTCTCCCCTCCTAGGAGTTGCATGCGAACTCAAGAAGGTCCTTGTAAGATTTGTGACCTCTTGGTGAGTCCAGTACAAAGGTTATCAGTCATCTTATCAAAGGTTTCAGTTTCACAGTTGCATTTCATTGCTTTCATGTAAAAACCCCGCCACATCCCAGTGCTGAAATGGCTGGGCAGATGCTTGGGAGCAAAAACCGTGGAGATTGTTGTGAGGGCTTCTAGAGGCTGCAGGCTTTGAACAGAGATGAAAAAAGGGGAGCACAGGCAGCCTGTGAATTTTCTGGAGCTTCATATTTTAGATGTACAAGTTTCATTTTAATGACAGGGGTTAGGGAGATAGTGTTAAAGCAGTGCTGTAGTACCTTTTTCCCGGGCATATGGTGACTTCCAAATGGATGTAAATGATCCATTCTTTCCTTTGATGTGACATCACTGAACACAGAGCACAGATAAAAAGTTCTCTACAGTTTATTAAAAAATTATTAGGCCAAATTGGAAACCCTCAGGACATACTTGTATCCTTTAAAATTTGCCAAGTGTGTTTAACTGTCCCTGATTCTTACTATTAAAATAGTGTTTGTTACAAGCAAATCTAGGGCCTCCCTTCTCCAAAAGTCATGCTCTCCAAGCATAATAAAATTTCAGGTCAACAGGATTTCATTCTCTGGTTTGTTGCTTCTAGGTAAACCCAAAGCATGTTCCTTTCTTCTAAATTCTGCTTTTCTTCTTTGCATCCTCTCTCTGATTCTCACATCTTCTTTACTGAACTATTTCAGGTCACTACAGAGTTTTCTGGCTTCTCATCGGTCAGGTACTGATGAAATGTTGAACATATTTTCAGAGGTTATTTCTCGTGGGAGTAGTTCGTTCATAGTTACAGAAGGTGGTACTTAGAGAAATTCTTAGCATGTCTAGACAATGAAAAAATTTTCTAATGAGAGAAAGAAAATAGACCACTGTTTATCTGTAGTAAATTTAGTAGCAAACAGCAAGTCCTTCTCTTGTAAAGTTAAAATGTGATCATTGCATTTATTGCATTTGCATTTATTCAAAAGTGTCTTCACAGGGTGAACATAATAGAGCTTTCTGAAAGATGCTTTATCATTAAACAGTATTTAGTAAGCAGGCTGTATTGTCTGGAATATCAAAGGCAGATATTGTCTCACTTGGAAGAGTATGCACAGATCCCACCACTGTGAAATGGAGTTACGTGCCCAAGGCATGTGAGGAGAAGTAGAGAAGATGCCTCTTTAGTCCTCTTCCTGAGCATGCAGGTTAAAGTCATACTACTCCATCAACCTGCTGGAAATCAGCTTCACAGAGAAGGACCTGGGGATCCTGGTGGGTAACAAGCTGTCCATGAGCCAGCAGTGTGTCCTTGTGGCCAAGGAGGCCTATGGGATCCTGAGGTGTAGTGGGAAGAGCATTGACATCCCACAGTGCCTGTTCTCAGCCCTGGAGAGGCACATCTGGAGTGCTATTCCCCGTTCTGGGCTCCTCAGCATGAGACACATAGCTCTTGAAGGGGGTCCAGCAGAGGGTGATGAGGGGACTGGAGCATCTCTGTTATGAGGGAAGGCTGAGGGAGATGCTTAGCCTTGAGAAGAGATAACTGAGAGGGGACCTCGTTGGGGTCTGTCAGTGTCTGTAGGGAGGGCTCAGAGCACGGGCCAGGCTCTGCTCAGTGGTGCCAGGGCAGTGGGACAGGAGGCAATGGGCAGGAACTGATGCATAGGAAGTTCCAATTGAACACGAGGAAGAACTTTACTGTGCAGGTGACCACGTAAAGGAACAGATATTGCTCGGAGAGGGTGTGGAGTCTCCCTCACTGGAGAGATTCCAGAACTGCCTGGCTGCAATCCTGTGCTGTGTGCTCTGGAATGACCCTGTTTGAGCAGGAGGTGGGACTGGATGATTTGCTGTGCTCCCTTCCAGCCTGGCCCATTCTGTGATTCAGTGACACTGGATATATATTGGCAGCATGTTTCTCCTGAGGTAGCTGTTTACCTAGACAAGGGTCCATATTTCTGATATATAAATGAAGAAAACCTACTGTAATTAGTAGCAAGTGTTATGAAATAAATAAACAACAGGGTTTTTTCTTCAGACATGATAATTACTGGAATTAATCCTGGGATTTTATTATTTCTTTAACCCTGATTAATACTATATTTAGACTAAGCTGAACCGTTTTACCTACCTTGCCCCCCTAATTTGCCAGGTTGCATGACCACTAATGGGAAAGTTTAATCTGAGAGATGATGGAATAACTCAGCTGCTTACAAGGCTATTTGACATAGTGGTTGCAAGGTTTTACATCTTTTATTTGAATTACAGTTTATATGCAATCTGACAAAGCATAAAAAGTGAGAACACGGGCATTTATCTAAGTATGTTTAATAATACTCCTGTGCAATGTAAACACATCATATGGCCATCCTTTTAGTTTATGTGACCATTGCAAATTCCTCAGTCCTATATTCTATTCTTCAAAAAGGCATCTGTCAATTTTCATCTCACTACAAAATCCATGATTCTCAATCATTTTCTATCTTGTAAGCATAGTTCATATGTGTTGACTGGTTAAGGAATGACATGGGGCAGGATGCATGATGTTTCATTTAAATAATGTGACCATATTAATTATCTACAAGAACAGTCTAAACTCCAGAGTGTGTAGCTGGTAATATTTCATCATGGTTTCCTATTTGTTTCTTTTATTTTTTTTTTTAACATTTAATTGATTCTTGCATTTTCTTTTAGGAAGAAACCTAGTGAAACTTGTTTGCAGCAAGTCAATAGTTTTTAATATGGAAACTATTTTCTTAATGGAGCAGAAGTTTTACTGTGAAAATGCAGGCTTTTTCTTTGTGGTTGTGGCAAAGACATTTGATTTCAATAAGGCAAACTTCACAGTTATTTTTATAATGCAGGGTTATTCCTGGTCATATTTTTAATTGCAGAGTTACTAGTTGACAATTTATGTAGGCTGCTATGTTTTGTTCCTCCATTTAGAATGGTAAATGTAAGAACAGACACTTGAAGGCAGTCTCTAGCCAAGAATAAGATAAAGCTATTGTACTTTAGGTCCTATTTAGGTCTTTTATTCTGCGATAGTTTTAATCCATTCCAGAAGGACTTAGTTGTCTCTTAAAGAAGCAGTTCCTGTGTGAATGGGTCTGTTTCTGGTGATATCTGGGGCCTCTCTGAGATACGAAAATTTCTTGTTATGCCTATATGAAGACCGAGAGCTTTGGCAGAGGGCTATCCTGTTCTTCATTCTCAGTCATTCTCAGTGGCCTCTTCATAGGCTCGGTCACCAAAGGAGGAAGGCAGGGAGCTGTTTCAGTTTGAACAGAACTGTTAGATGAGATCAGGTTAATAACTAAAGCTAGTTCTACTGGACCAAGAAAGTGAAGAAGCATACCCTAAAGAGACAGAGATGATGACTATGCGGAGTGTTAGACAGCAAAACGCTAAAACACTGATTCAAAAAGACAGGAGCTCTTTCTGAGTTTACCTGACCATCTAGTGAGAGATACACTGGCAATACTAGTGCCAGTGTTTGGATGTGCTGCAGTGCAGGGAGGAGCTCTAATGTACACCAGGGCACATCTCGGCTCCTGTGCAACTGCACAGTGATCCAAACTGCTCATTGACCAAGATAACTCTGGGAAATTTTCAACTTACTCTGTATTTAGTATGGGAATTACCTGAGAAATAATACTGAAGAACCACTGTGGGCACAGGATTTAGCTTCAAGGTCTTAATAGGACTCTTCATCCAAAAATCCTCCTGAAAGCACACAGGAATTTTCCTTCCTCCAGTGGCTGCAGAAATAACCTGTCACCATCCCATCTACCAGCAGAGAAGCTTCTATATATTCACACCTCAGATCCTCCTCCTGCTCTGGCTGCCTATTTTGACTTCTATAAGGCAGTGATATCAAGGTGATAAATGATGTTTCCAGTCAAGCAACCACCCTGAGGATATCAGCCCTCCCTAAAACACTCCCTCTGGCAACTGGCCCCAGCCACTCTGGCACATCAACAAGGGCTTGAGCCAACCTGAGCCCACATGCCTTCTGTCTCCCTGCCACTGGAGATAAACCCTCAGGAACCTCTCTGCACACCACCTCGTGTTTTGTCTGATTTCATTCCTATACCTGCTGATATTTTTATCAGATTAATGAAGTCTTTATATAAGCTTCATGGAAGCTCTAGTCCATATAAAATATTGCAGTAGAAAACAGAGAAAAAGGAGATATTGCTACTGGGGCTATGCATAACCTTTCTATTCTGTTTGTGGTTTTAAAATATATTTGCTCTTAAAAGGCTTTAATTTTGGTTTAAAGAGAGATCAAACTTACCTTCTCCTTCAAAATGAGAGATGAGAAAGCCTTTTCATTGCTCTGTTTTTGGGGAATCTTGGTACTTTATTTCAGGCCACAACTGACTACACAAGGACACAGCACAGAAGGAGGGATAGCTTTCACCAGTTTATGTGTTGGCAGTTTGGGTGCTTGTTTGCTTATATTGTAATGAAACATATCTTGCCTCAAGACAGGTCATGTTAAAGGTTGGAAACAAAAATATTTTTGACAGATTAAATTATTAGTTTAATAATTAATAAAAAGAATTTAATCTATTTAATAATTATTTTTTCAAAGTTTCATACAGAAAACTCTACTGGAAATTTTACATGGGTGGATTCTCTGGCAGATTACTTATCTGTGTTTGGTTCAAAGATTGTCATGGGTAAGTGAGAATGTTGGTATTTAGCAAGATGATGTTGACAGTACCACAGGTACTGTGGTATCTGGTGACTTTGTCTATGCTTGGGGAATGCAAATTCCATGGATAGATTTCTGCTGTGTTGTATCCATTTTTATTACACGCTGTCATCACAAAATATTGTACTGCTGCATCTTGTTCCTACATCAGAGCCACAGGAACTTTGCAGCTTCACCCCCGTTTTCAGTGTTTTGTTCATCCAATTTGTAACTTTGATATCCTGTTATAAACATATCTGCCCCATTTTGCAAAAAGCTTTTAAGTACTTTTTGTGTGATTTTGTTACCCTTTAGTGAATATGGCAAATCCAGAGGCACCAAGAATGAATACAACAATTTAAATGTAAAGGCCCTGAAGGGCTCCTAGCCAGTGCTGATGGTACAAAGCTCACACCATTGGTACTCCACATCAAGTGTCTTGGGGTGTAATAAGGAACTGCAGGCCATGTTTGGAGGTGACAGATACTCAAACATTTGAAATGAAAGGTGTTTACTCACAGAGAAGGAGAAAAAAAGTCAGACTTCTGCTACATTCCTAGTTTCTATGCATTTTATACATCCTTATAGATCACAGAATCAGCTAGGTTGGGAAAGACCTTTTAGATCATGGAGTCCAACCTGTGACCTCACACTACCTTGTCAATGAGACCATGGCACTGAGTGCCACATCCTAAGTCTTCCCTTAAACATCTGCAGGGACAGTGACTCCACCACCTCCCTGGTAGCCTTTTCCAATGCCCAATCACTCTTTCCATGAAAAACTTCTTCCTAATGTCCAGCCTCAATGCTATATTGGATCTATCAGGATGATATCAAAGATGGCTGAAAATAAGGAGTAAAAAAAAAAAAAAAATTAGTCTGCAACTCCAGCATTTATAAAGGGTTTGAAATACTGTGAGTGCTGAAAAGGTGGCATTTCCAGAAGATGCAGAGATTTAGTGGTTTTTTATAAAGCCTCTTATTGAGCATCAGCTGCAATCTGGTTTCTCCAATGGAAATATTTTAGTATAAACCAAATTATTTTCTTTGTCAGACATTTATTTGCATTTTACTGAAATTTATTTGTTTGGAATACCACTGTTCAGTTATATTTGGACAATAGGAAATATGTAGGCAACACCTTAGAATGAAAAACTTATTAATTTGAATGTGGTTATTAATAGATACCTCATATATTACACACTATAATGGTAGAATCTATTTTTCAGACAAATAAGAAAAGATTGAAAAAAATATTCCCTTTCATGCTAAATTCACTTAATAATAGTTTTTTCTTTATTATTATTCTTTCAGCCCCTCAAGCAAGTCAGGCTCGGATTCTGCCTGATGTGCATTTGTTTGTATTTAAGACATTAACTTGTCTAAGAAGTGAATATGATAAAGGATCATATTTCAAAACTATGAATGTATTCCAGCTATGTGAATCAAAGACCTTCTGACAGAGCTTTTACTTGTCAAAATAAAATATGTATTTTAACATTTCTATCTGCATACTCTGATGTATATCCTCTTCCAACCCATATTTAAAGTGTCAATTGCCTAACCCAAATTGAGAACGTTCATATATGAGAAGACTTTGTCTACGCGTTTGGAATTATGTCATTTTTACTTAAAAAATGCATAACTTTAAAAGACTTTACAGTTTCACTTTAATGTGGATGTTAAAAGCCACAAGTATTTCTTAAATGCCTCGCTAATTCATTTATTTTAATTGGAGCAAACTTTACTGCTCCGTCACAAGATGTTTTTTCGATCATCATTGCACTCTCCTGTTTAGGGTTCTGTATGAGTACATTGTACAGATAAATTTAACAGGGTAATGACACGTCACAGGGAGCCACACATCTGTGTCATGATGGTTTTCAAAGACTTCATGAAACAGTATTATTACTGCAAATTTTATCAAGTTCCAGAAGATTGTTTTAAAGAAAGGACTATTATTATCTTGAATTAGCATATTTCAGGCTCTCAGGAGTCACTTCAACTACAGACCTTGGAGAAGATGTATCCCTTCTATTCTGGTGTCTTTCTCTTAGAAGCCTACAGACACAAACACAGCAAACCAAGCAGGGAATCACAGGAGAAAACTCAGAGCATTTTCAGTTAAATACCAATGGCGTGTTAGTATTCCCTTCAGCCACCTTGCAAATCTCACTGATTTGCCAGAAAGAAGAGTATAAGCAAAATTTGCAACAACACTGTGCAGGACTCTATTAGGTAGAGAAAAAAGTCCTTAAAATCCTAAAACACCTTGCTGGCACTTGAATAGAGATGACATCATTTCTTCTCTCATCATGATAAAACTCATTTTTTTACCAACCTGAGACTGTATTTCTTTGTCAAAATGACAGCAGCCAGGTCAGCTCACTGTAACATGACAAAGCACAAAGGGAGAGACAGTCTTCACTCAGAAAGCTGGCAGCAAGCAGCAGCCTGAGCAACTCGAGTCCTGCCCTGCACAGGGGCACTGGAGTTGAGGGCTGCGTTCCCGCAGCCGGCGCTGCCTGCCCGGCCGCCGCAGAGCGCTCCGGAGGGCGCTGCTGCTGGAGGGCACCCTGCCACTGCTCCAAAGAATGTTATTTGTCAGGATAACATGTTTTGTTTGTTTGCCAAAGAATATATTTGATCAAAGATCTCAGGGCTTATATGTCTTAATATTTTTGTCATTG
This sequence comes from Pseudopodoces humilis, assembly GCF_049639895.1. Classification (NCBI taxonomy): domain Eukaryota; kingdom Metazoa; phylum Chordata; class Aves; order Passeriformes; family Paridae; genus Pseudopodoces; species Pseudopodoces humilis. The sequence goes on from NC_142209.1 coordinate 10,058,583, forward strand.
ATTATACAATGTCTGTATTTTCTAGGTCACTTACGTATTATGCTTATATATGAGCATGTCAAAGAAATGTATTCACTAATGTATGTTTAATGTGAATGCATCTGAACTATTATTTAAACAATGAATATTTCTTACTATTTCATATGTTCCACTCAATTCCATTTAGAAATTAACGTATTTTTTATATATATTATCCGTAATCCCAAATACTATCAGAAGATATAATAGGTTTAAAAAACCGTAACATTTACAGTTGAGCCTTATAGTCTGATGCATTTTTTTTCACTAATTAACCCATTTTAGTTGTTTTGTATCCCAAGACGCTCTGTATTCATCATTTATATGCTCTATTTAACTCTTTTCAGGCAGAAGACAATATGAATATATACAAGCAAGCTCCTGCATATGTTACCCTAGTGAATTGCTCATTCTTTGATGAACATGCTAGCTGGAAAGTGATTATTGTAGCTGAATAGAAAATTATTGTTATCTTGTTTAAAAAAAAAAAAAAGGCTTTTTTCCAGGACATGGTGTTCCTAAAAGAGACAGATTGACTCTACATGAAATAAAAAAAAAACTATATCAAAAATTCCAATTTTTTTATAAAAAGAGGTTTTCAAAATTGTCATAGAGCTAATATATAATAATACTGGAATACTGTATTCTGTAGCACTCCTAAACAACAGACCCTGCACAAACACTGATGTTGCCTCTCTACTATCTCCACAGAATCTCTGAATGTATTTACATATTTGGAAACCTGTTTTACCAAAAATATTTGAATCTGAAATGTGTGATTCCTATCCCAACAAAGTGATATGGTAAGTAGATGCTATTTCTTTTGAATAATTCAGTAACTTAAAACTGAATTTTTTTAATTGGAATTATCTGGATGTTTTAAACAAACAGTCTGTTCCTATAGGAATTTTTCTTTTCACACCTGGAAAGCAAAATGCCACTGACCTTAAGAACTGTAATGCAGTGCTAACTATCTCTGGCAACCAATGTTTGTCCCAGTTGTTCCTTGAGTGAATAATATTTTTAATGTTTGGGAGCTTTGAATGCCTTGTTGTGGTGTACACATCCTTAAAACAGATTTGAAAATCTCGGCTTGCCTGTGTGGTAACACAGTTTCACCTTGGATGAAACATATTAAGTGAATATAAGGTAATCTCCAAACCTTCAGCTTTTCTTTTTTTTGAGATGTGGTCTATGGTTATTTCTTTGGACGTGGGTTTCTTGTGACTGGACAGACAAACTGAGATCTCTCAGTACTTAAAGCCTAACAGTCAGATAAGTCAGAAATGGGGAAAAGGAAGAATTCATGGTGCTTACAGAAATCACATATTATATTTTGAAAAATGTATTTTAAAAATCTAAAGTAATGCAAGAATAAACGCCATTCAGTAATGCGTCACAAATACCTGTACCTTCCCCTCAGAGTACAGAACATGTGCTGGCTGCTTTTTGCTTTGTTCAGTAACATGAGATGTTACAGTTTCACAGTAGTTGATAGCCTGATGGACATTTCCTCAAGTCACTAGTATTAAATTTAGAGAAAATACATATGAGATGATTTTTTTGAGTATTGACAACTTTTAAATGGAGGAGAATGAAATCAAGTTAAATTTTCAGGTTTGGTTTGTGATTGTTCTTTTTTGTTGACTATAGACTGTGTTAGACTGAATGGGAAACTATGCTCACTCTCACTCTTTCTTTATTCTGTATGAGGTGAAAATATTATTGTCATATAATTTATTGCATTGAAAATGTGAGTTATAATTACATTGTTGTTTCCATTAAAACCTATCCTAAAGCTCCTGTTAGAAACAACTAGACAGATTTACGTCACTGAAAGGGCAGCACAAGAAATCGTGCAAAATATAATTTAATGTCTATAAGCAGGTGAGTGAGAATCTTAAACCACCAAAGAACAGAAATTAAAATAATTCCCAAATCAAGCACAGATAGAAAACCACAAAAGACAAATTTGAGACTAGTTAGAAAATGGAGTGAGAAAAATTTCTGTTTGGAGCAAATAATTATCTTTTAGGATTTTATCCCACATTGTATGAATGTACTGGTACCCAATTTAGCTTGGAGCACAAATCTTTCATTCAGTACTAAATTCTTCATTTCTGTACATGAATTACATATTATGAGGCAGCATCATGCAGTTATAGTCTTCTTAATATATTGTTTTACAACTTGGCATTAATTTTTGACATTTAGTAATCATCAATGTCTAAATATCTATGTCTGCTTATTTTAAGGGAAATTTCTCTCTCTAAAATATCCAGTAACATCAGATTAATCTGCAGTTTAAACTTTTTTGTAAAAACTATGTAATGATAGTAGTTATTTGGGAGAATTCAGCTTCAAATTAGAAATGGGTCATTTATTCAAGAAGTCGCAGAAGTAGGAAAATTTCTTTCCTCCTTTGGCATTTCTCCCTTTTTTCTTTCATGCATTTCATATTACCAAAATGCATTTTTTTCCAGCACTCAGTTTTTACCAGTATGTTAGAATGGTTTTGTCTTGCTGAGATTTGTTACATACATGTTTTATTGTAATTGACAGTTTGGGGTAACGCTGTCCCTTGAGTTTTGTATTTTATTTTCTATTGAAATGTTTGCTACTGTGTTCTGATAATCTCTGCCAGCGAAAGCAGAAAAAAAAAAAATAAAAGAAATGGTTGATGTCCTCATCTTAGAAACACTGCAAGGACACCAAAGATCAGAAAGACAGACACTGGAGGAAGAGTTATTCAGAAGTGATTTGTGAGCAAATGTAAGAGCTACCTTACTTCCTGCTTAATGTTAGCCATTAAATATGTGAAAGTCAAGTCTTCCATTTGCCTGGGGGAGCTCAAAGGGATTCATAAAGGGGACCATAATTCCTAAAGGAGATCCATCATACAGATCAATAGCTGGGGTGAATTTTGACTGTTTAAAGTTCAGCACAGCATTTCAGGCTGGATGACTCCAAATAGGGATTTACCAGCTTAGCATTTATCAGAATTCAAGTTTAAAACTTAGGGCTTTGTGCAAAGTTAATTATACATTGAACTATGTTATATGTATATGTTATTTATGTTATATGTTTGCTGCATTTTAACTGATCCACAAGGGGAAATATATTGGACATGGACAGATAAAATTATGCCTGGGGAAGCATCCTCACAGTTAGATTTTTGAGAGTTACAATTAAGTAGGTGCAGTGAATACAATGGTGGTGGGAGACAGATGAAAAGCACTGGCTGTTCCTCAGTGTTCCACAAGATTTCCTTCCTTGGCCTCACTGTGTATGAGAGATTTGAGCTTTATGTAAAACTGGCTCTTATGCAAGGTCTTTGACACTTCTGTGTGCACTGAAAGTCATTGGAGAAGGCTGCAGGTACCCCTCTGCTTTTTAATTTTTCAGTCAAAATATTTAGAGCTTAACATCTGAATTCCAAAGAAGCAGCAACTGCTGAGAGCATCTTTATTTCACACAGAGCATTTAGCCTCTTTAAGAACTGATGCTTTCCTAGATGGATTTGGCATTGTCAGCTTGCTTTCACTGTTATTTTCTGACTGTTTCATCTACATTTTTCCTCTAGTTGTCATTGGTGTCAAAAGAGAAATAAGACAACTGATTCAAAGGTCAGAGACATCATTTCAGATTTGATGAGTCAGTGACAATTGTGCTCAGAGAAGTAGCCCTTGGCAAGTTTAAAAGTAGTGACAGTTTTGATAATGAAATGGTTCTGGGCAGCTGGGAAGCTCTTCTTTCCACAGAGGAAGACAAATAATGAACTAATACTTCTATTGGTGATACATGCAAAAGTTTGGTCCTTAGTTTTCACAACCTGAAAAGTGAAGAAGGCTTGAATATTCCAGCTGGTCCTATGATGCTCATCAGCTGCTGGTAGGAAACCGATCTGCCAGGATGGAATCTCACCCCTTTTGTGACAGAGCCTTTCCCAACCATATCCCTTCTTTTGCCCAAATATATTTTTAGTTCAAGAGGTCCTGTGCAATTCGGAGACAAGCTGCCTCTTATATAGCACCAATAATGGACTTTTTTTTTTTTTTCCCTGAAGTGAGGAAGAAATAGGGTAACAGTAAAATGTAAACCTATGTTAATAAATGCAGGACATTTAAATGTTGAGACTACTTTTATTTGCCCTTCTTCTCCAACTGAAGGTACATTTTAAAATGAAAGTAATGAGCTGGATTAAGTCACACAATTTTTCTTATGTTATGGCAAAAGTATGTGCACTGCTCCACATCCCAGGAAAAAAATAGAAGAAGAATCAACATAAAAACACATTTATTATAGGTGAAAGCACTGACTCTGTAACCTCTGTGTTTTAGTGTGCAATAGAATTTCACAAGAATATCCACATCAAATTTCTTTCCTGTTGACTCAAATGCAGAGCCTAAACCAGAGAAGGAATCTTTGATAATATTAGTAAAACTTTCCTGCTTTATGCTTTGATTCTTGCCTAGAGTGGGAAGCTGGTCACAGAAAAAGTAGGTCACTGAAATAATTACTGTATTGAAAATAATACAGCCTGACAGTTCTGGGGTTGAGCTACTGTGTGTCCATTGGGCTGCAGCAGGTCTGGAGTATGTGTATTAACATGAAGATGTAAGTCTCTAGCATTTAACTTTAACAGGGTACTTGTGTCTAACCTTCTCTAAGAGGTGCTTCCTTTTCAGCTAGATGACATCTATTTTCATTTTCAAAGCTACCTGCCAGCTATGTTAAAAAAAAAGTGAGATCATCTATAATTGATCTTGCAAGTACTGCATTTTTGTTTTACCAGAATATGCATATGTATTTCCTTTCTGGTATTTGCTCTTGTTGTCCAGATTTGTCTAGTCATTTAGCACTTATATCCTCTAATTCTTGCACAAACTTGAAAAATTTATTATTTCTTGTAGTAACATTGCAATTCATTTATATACTCGATGTTTACACTGAATGGAGAAAAAAATAAAAGGTGATGGAAGTCTGAAAATGTATCCAAAGGACAGCTGAAAGTCAGGCTGGACAGTCTTTATGCTGCACTAGTTTTCAACCATTGCCTTATCTTATGTACTGGGTGTATCATAGGAGAAATATTTGACTGTGGGGGATATGTTTTCCTGCATTTGTGATCATTTTGTGACATACAATTTGTGTGTCAAACATGTGCCATGATAATAAAACAAATTGTGGCTCAAAGGAATGTTGCTAGTAAACATATTCCTTTCTAAAGCCTTCCAGTAAAGACACATAAATCAACAGGAGAAGAAGGGTCTACAGAAGATAGGAATGAGCTCCAAACCATAGGTTTTACTGAGGACAATATTAGGAAAACAAAATATGATTGTAGTCTTAGAGACAATAATACTGCTTTTTATGTTTCACTATAACACTTTAACACAGCAGAGCTTTTGGCTGTCTAAAAAACTATTTTTAGACAGCCAAAAGCTCTGGTGTGTTAAAAAGCTATTCCTCATGAATTATACATTTGTTCTTTTTCATTTGGCTACAGTGACTTTGTCATATGAGTCCTGAAGATACTGAAGATGTATGTATGGTATGCTGAGATTTTCTGTTGGCAGCATGCACAGTTGTCTGAGCTTTTTGACTTGCTTTGTATATTTATATGTTAACTACATTATAAACTTCCTTTGTGATAGTGATTTGTTGGGGTTTTTTTTAAATCTGTGTTTTCAGATAGATTTAGTGCATTCCTACTGGCTGGACTTTTTTTTTTAAGAGATTAGGAAGGTGGGAATCACATTTAAAAATTTTTCTCTTTAATTTTTAAGGACTGGTAGGACAAAACGTTCTTCAATTAGCTTCCTAGCTGCCCCTGAGGCCTACAGAGAGATAAGAGAGACCATTCAGTTTGTTGTCAATGTTGGGCTAAACCTGTTGATCAGATCATGTAGTAAAGTATTTTAGACAACCATCTTAACTCCCAATTTCATGACAAAGATTACAGCCTGCTTATGCCTGCTGGAAAGAATTTATTTCCCACTTGGTGTTTTATTCCTGGGATTGTGTTACCGAAGCTGTATATCCTTGTGCTGGTATGAAGATGTGCACTGTAATCTCAGCTGTTCACCAGAGCAAGTACCTTTTCCTGCCAGTAACAACCCTCTCCCCAAACTGTCCTGAATGCTAAGGAGATGTTTGGTATATTAAAAAAACAAAGAGAGAGGCGAGTAACCTCCAAAGCTGCTATTTCTCATTATGGTGTATTTGATTGGTGGCATAATTGGCTTTGAAAGGATGGCTTTGCAGCAGTCAGTAACATAATCTAGGCTGTGGGCTTCCATTTGTGTTTTACTAGGGATGATTTGTGTCACTTGTGTCAGTAATTTTGTTCCTCTGTCTTCTCTAAGTGCCCTATTTCACTAAAATATTCTGGAGGTAAATAGATCATCTTCAGTGAAGCATTCAGAACCCTCCTCATGGAATTCAGATAAGGATCTATCAGAGATCAATGAATTACACAAAATTACATTTTCTGCCATTGAGAGGACAAATTAACATACTTGTTTCTCATTTTCCAGAAGAACATTTACTTTAGTGTTGAGGGAAAGGCACTGTCTTACTCAAAGTTCTTCCCCAACCTCAGCTTCCATTTTCCTTAGCTACTCCATCATTTCAGATGCCAAAGATTCCTTTTCACAGTCCCTTGTCATCTGTAACACTGAGTATTTTGCCTCTGCCTTTCTTGGTCCTTTCTTGGAAAAGCTACAGATCAGAAATAAAGTCAATTCTCTTGCTTTCCATGTTCAGTTCATTCTCACTATTTCTACTTTACCAGGTCAAAAAAAGTGAAGCTCCTCTCAGATGGGGATTGTCTCATTTGGTGATTTGGGTTTGGGTTAATTTTTTTAAAATTTGATTGTGGGTTTTGTTGGTTTGTTTGGTGGCATGACATAAGTTTAAATTGTGAGCTTATGTGGAATGAGTAATATTCAACAAAATGAGTGAATACAAGTTAACCATCTCATGAATTGAGACATTTTACCCATGTTACAGTAGTCCCGGTTTCTTCTGTCAAAATATATGATTTATTGCAATTTTAAACACTCAGGAGCTATAAATTGCTATTACTTTGACATATTTTTCTTAGCCTCTTTCTTTTTTAATTCAGTGGCCATTTAAAGTAACTAGTCTTTTTCTCCTGAACCATACTTTTGTTTGGGCTCATATTTGCTATATTGCTAAAATCTGGAGTAAATTTTTTTGGGCCTCGCACTAGCTTTAGAAGGAAAATAAGCTGAAGTGGAGGGCAGCTGATTCCCTGCTGCTGGGATGTGGACAGCAGGGCTGGGTAGGAAACTACAGATTCCCCCACTCCAGGATGGGGAACTCATGCATGGGGGTCACAGGAAAAGGAGATTCCTCCTCTTGGCCCAAGCACCAGAGGGCTGCACCCCAGCCTGAGCCTGAGGTGCAAAATCAAGTGTAATATTGCTAATACAGCTTTCACCTGCATGTGAATCCATACAGGGTGTACCCCAGAGTCTGTGGGAAGGGAAAAAGGACTTTACACCTTCCACTGGCCTCAGGGATCCCTAAGGACCACTAGAATTATTGCTACTCATAGTAGAAAGAAACTTTGTGCATTTTTTATACAACAGGAGAAGAAATGTAAAAGGACAAATTACTCAAGGAGATGGGTAGAAGTTCTTGCAGATTCTTACTTTACTGTACAATTTAAATTTATATATAACATTAGGAAACTATGACCTTCATCTGTCTTTATTTTCTTTGTAGTAAACTGAGGACAATTTTAATATGTGTTCAGTTACTCATAGCAGTATTAAATGGCAGAAGTTCTGTAATTAAAAAAGTGATAACAGGGCAAACTACAATGATATTTTAGACCGTACTTGTGGCAACCCCCTGGTAGGCTACAGCTTCTCTAAATATAGGAACTAACATAAGTAGTTTCCATGTTCTATGTCAATGACATTATTGCACTGCAGATTTCATAAAAATAAATCACAATTGTACCTCTTTCCAATCCTCAGCACAAATGGCTTGTGTTTATACCACATAATTCAAATGCTGATTTCTTGTTTTGACTTTTAAAATTATGTTATCATTTTACATTTTTTCAGATATGCTTATGCAGTAAAATTCCCCCTAAACTGAAATTTTGAGTGATGATTGTTTTGAACATGTGCCAGATCTCAGTGATAGACTATGGAGGGGTCTCCTTTTTTTGTATGGCCTAAAATAAAATTAAAAGGAAAAAATGTATGAAAATAAGCTGAGTATGTCTTTATCTCACATTGGGAAACTGACCTGCAAAGCCTCCTGTGACAGGGTTATGATACTGTAAAACTAAATTTTTTCTTTATGTACTTCATTTTGAAATACTCAAACTAAAAAAGCTGACTGAAAAATGTTCAGTCCCTGTATTGTACTTTACCAGTTATTTGGTTAGATTAGAAATTAAATAGGTGGTATATAGACAGTGCTAAGATAATTGAATAAATTAACTAGAGAGTATTTCTATACAGAGGGGGAGAAACAGTTTTGGAGACCAAAAAGTTGTGAATGCTACAGTATACTTCTGTTTTTTATCTCAGTGTCTATGATTTTGTTTTCTTCCAAGTACTAATGCTTGACACCACGCATAACTTTGTACATATTTATTATATATACGTATTATATTATAGGATATTTTTGCCAAAACAGAAGATGCTGGATCTCTTTTCCACCACAAATTTGCAGAAGTAGAGGGTCACATGGCTGTCACAGTAGTGTTCAAGCAGCACTGCTAGAAAACTCTCACCAAAACCCGAAGTGTGCTCCAGGCCCACCCCTGAATTTCTTACGTGTTGTTTGCACCATGAGGGCTGCAGGAGGAAGCTGTCCCTGGGGAAGGGACCGGGAGGGAAGGGCAGGTGAGGCCGAGGAGGGAGGAAGCTGTCCCTGGGGAAGAAGGGACCGGGAGGGAAGGGCAGGTGAGGCCGAGGAGGGAGGAAGCTGTCCCTGGGGAAGAAGGGACCGGGAGGGAAGGGCAGGTGAGGCCGAGGAGGGAGGGCAGCGGCACAAGCGCGATCCGAGTTGCTGCAGTGCGGGAAGGGGACGCTCATCTCTCCTGATGGTCTGCCCTTCCCCACCTCGGTTTATGTGTGAAGCTGTCTGGAAACAGCCCTGGAGGAGAAAAGAAATACTGAGGGTTCTGTTCCCCCTCCAGTTGGGTTTCAAGCACCAATATTCCAAGAGTTACATGAAGCACTTTGAGGGACAGCCGTGTTGCCGCTGGGTTTCCTCAGCTGTGTGCCAGCCCAGGCAGCAGGCAGGGGCAGCATTTTCCCGCAGGTATACATATACATATACATATATATATATATATATATAGATAGATATGGATATAGATATATAGATATATAGATATATAGATATATAGATATATAGATATATAGATATATAGATATATAGATATATAGATATATACATATACACATGTGCGACTGAGGGGGCTGCGGTGGACAGCGAGGGGATCTGGGCAGCGAGGGGATCTGCAGAACCCCCAGCCCCCAGGCCAGCGCACAAGTGCAGCGTGCCGGCTGAAGCAGCTGAGGAGGACTGAGGGTGTTGCAGTGTTTGCTGTCTCTAACCAACAATCCCAGTGGAACAGCACTTGCAGAGGTCATCCCCAGCAGCTCACCTGAGCACAGCTTACAGCTGTTTGCTGTGGAACAGGAGCGAGCACGGCCTTCACAGCTGGGCTGCTGCAGCGCACACAGCACCACAAGAGTTCCCTTCAACTCCACAAGGCCTTGTCTTGTGGAAACACAGGGAAAACACAAGGAAACACAACAGTAAGACAGAAACATTTTCTCCCCACCCCCACCATTTTCATTTTTCCTTTTTGTTTTTTTTTTAGCTTGGGAAAAGATGTCACAGAAATTTTCAGACCACTGGAGGTAGTTTTTGACTGTCAGCTTTATAATAGCAGCAGATTGCATTGTATACTACTTCTAAATAAAAATGAGGACAGAATGCTAACTATGTTTTAGATGGTATTTTAAAATGGTATTTTAGCGTGGCATTTTAAAAGTAACTTTAAAAATCCCCCAAGTTTGGCTGAACTTAGATCTTGTTTACACTTATCTTTGCTATGGAGAGACCTTAAAAGATATATTTTTTTAATATTATTGTAAAGAATGCAGTAAATACTGTGAAAAAGCCAATATAGCTTCCCTAAGAATTTCAGGGTGCAGACTAGACCAAAGTGTTACTGTAATTTTCTTGCATGTGCTGTACCAGTCTATTCTGGCAAGTCTGTATTGCTCTTGCCAACAGGGTTTGGAAGGGAATAAACTACCTTACAGAGGGGAAATTGAAGGAAATGCCATTCAAGCCTCCATGCAATCAACCCAGAATTGTTTTCATGGTGCAAATTGAGTTGCTCTTAACCCTACAATATGTGGGGACTGTGCAAAAAAATGCCTGTCTGTTATGACAATCAAAAATCCAAAACCTGAAAAGCAATTTGCAGTTGGACTTTCAAGGTAACCCAGAAAGTTTCAGACCCTATCTGGAAAACTCTTTGAAAATTTTCCTGACTAAAGCTAGTTGGGATTTTTTGGGGAGGGTTTTTTTTAAGTCAGTTTTTTGTTTTGTTTTGCATTCTTCTTTTAAAGAAAAAAAAATAAATGTTGACGACATTAAAAGCAAAGCCATCTGGAAGTGGGTCAGTTGTTCGTATAGCATCACCTGTGTGATGTCCCAAGTGCATTGAAGAAGTATTTTTTTTCTCATCGACTTTCTGGAAAAGAAATGCAGAAGTCATTGAAGGAGATAAAGCTTTTTTTTTTTTTTTTATTGCAAAGAAAGAAGAGAAATTAGGATGGCGATTCACAAAAGAGTCTGAATATAGATTTTTAAGGCCATAATAAATATAAAACTGCAGGATTCATTGACCAAGACACAAGGACATGGTTCCTTCTCCTTTTATAAACATGTTATCTGTAATGCCAGAATGATTATTAGCTGAAAATCAATGTTCTTTCCTTGACCACAGATTGGATTAATGGTTGTTCTGGAATGATCAGTGCTTTGCATTCTGGCACATACTGAGAACAGCAGAATTTCCTAATATTTAAATAAAATTGAGCTGCAGAAATGCAATACTTGGAACAGACAGGTTAGATGGATGTTTTCTACTACATTTGTTCTGTCCATCTGCTTGAAAATAATCAGCTACATTAAATTTACAGCAGACATGCCTACTCTCGTTCCATGCTGGCTTGCTGGTAATGTGGAAATAATTTATAGAAGTATAGGTAACATCATTTGTAATAAAATTATTGCTCATATACTGCTACCTTAGTGAAAATCATGAAAATGGAGGGCTCAGAAATAAACTAAATTAAGTAAATAAAAGACTAGGTATGAGTTGCGTAAGATACATACAGGTTTATTTATACTGCAGAAAAGACTCAGATTTAGTCCTCATTTTTTTAAGGAGAAAGTGAAAATATGACAACATTTGAAATAATTAATTCTCTGTACAGGACTGTATTATTTTACCTCATTAACAAAAAAACAAACACAAACCCAAAAAAACAAGCCAGTGTGACATAAGACACTAACATTGTGGCATGCAAATGAAGAGAGAGATGGGGACTGGGGATTATCTTTCTGAAAGATTTTTAAATGTTTCTAAGTTAGATTTTCCAAAAAACCCTGCAAATCCCTTACTTCTGAAACCCATTAAGTGAGTGCAGATGCAGTCTCTTAAACAGTTTTAAATAACGGAATTAATAATATCATTCAGTAACTCTGAGACAAAAAGAGGACAAAATTCCAAACATTTATTTCCTCTTTCTTTCATCACTTTCCTGGAAGACATTACATCAGCTTTTCTTCCTCACACTCTCACTTCAGTACCTCTGCTGGCAGAAGGCAGCCTGAACTTGCAGTGTCTGGGAGGAGAGTGGCCACAGTAGTGACACCGGGGCTCCAGGTGTGACCCAGCTGATGTGTGACACATTCCAGGCTGTATCCCTGTGCCCCGGTGCCAGGGAGCAGCTCGGTGCTGTTCCGTGGCATCACTGCCTCCACCCTTGTGGGGCGGCTGGGCATCTGCTCTGGGCATAGTGGGAGTGGCAGCTTCCTCTGGAGAGCCTCCCAGTACAGCTTGTGGAGTCCACTGCAGAAATATCATGAGTTCTGTAAAATCAATCAGAAAGAGTCAGGTGAGACCTCTTGAGAGAGAATGTGGTGCTTTTTTGAGAGAAGGAAGAATCTGAGATTAAAAGTGATTGTTAAAGCAAAGTAAAATAGGAAGCAGCTTGATAGTACACGAGGGATGGATTGTTGCAATTTGCTAATTCAAGTTGATATTTAAATATCCTGGAATTGTTGAAGGGGCTAAAAAATCATAACAGACAGAGCAGCCAAGCCTGTACAATTGCATGAAAACCCAGTTACACCAGCAAGAAGCTGCTCTCAAATGCCAAGCCTGCAAGTAGCCTAATTTGAAATGCTGGTTAGAAGCGATGGGGCTGCAGTTTGCATGCTGACTATCTGGGCATCAGTGATTTTTTCTTATTCTGTGGTGTGCTATCACCTAATAAATGGATTATTTTCTTAGCAATCTTTAAGTTCGGTTATTGGGATGCTGGAGGCGGACGGTTCTTGGAGGAAATCTGTCAGCCCCAGAATTTGTTTCCCTGTTGGTTTGTCAGAGCTATTCTTTTGACCTTCAAGGTGCAGAACAGGGTTCATCTATTCACTCAAGCTTTTGCCTGAGGAGAAGAGACTGAGGGAAATCAAGCCTGTTCTTGGATCACAGTCTATTTGGCTTGACGTTGTCAGTAAGTGTTATATATCACTGTAAATGTTTACTTAGCCTGTTGGTGAAGCACACTTTATAAGATGAAGGATATATAAAAGCGGCGTGGATATGTGTAAAGAGGGAGACAGTCAAATGGCACTAGGGCAGAACAAAGAAGGGAAAGAAATTAAATGCATTGGGGTGGATTACAGTGAAACATATCTGCACTGAGGTGGACTTTGGCAATTATTTTCTATGATTTTTGGAGACTAAAATGCATCTACTAAAATGGAAGACTCTTAGGTTTTCATTAAATTGTGTTCTACATCTGGATGAAAATATGTATTTTGATTTAAAATATAACACTGAAAGTTGCATGGTAGAGGAGATATTTAAAGAAGATTGATCTGCTAACCCTTGGTATGTAGACTGCTTAAAAGGAAAAGCTGAGCATGGAAATGAGGACAGCCCTAGTGCCAAGGGGCAGGGGGGTCTCTGTTATTCCAGGCTGTTTGTGGTATGTCCATGCATTCAGTGGAGGTTCTGAAACCTTTGCATGGCAAGGCTGACTCCAGCTTCCCTACACAAAGTGCTCCCTCTGTATTCCCAGTGGGACTATTGAGAGCCCAAAATTTCTTGGTTAAGAAGCTGTTGTCAGTGTTATGTCAGACAAAAAGAAGACTTCCCCATGGGTATTTACTTGCATAGATTGATATTCACATTTTAAAAGTTTTAAATAAGTAGCTTTTACAGATGTGGTAGGTGGTCATGTTTATAATTCTCAAATCATCTTCAAATTTCAAGTTGTCTGGAATGTCTTGGCTGAAAAACTTGTGCCAAGAAAAGTTGGAGTTTAAAACAAAACCAGAAGTTTTGTCTTGTAGAAGTAGTAATTAATGAGTTTTTTTAGATGAGAATTTTCTTTTAATTGTGAATTTTCTTCTGTTTCTGCTTGGAAATGAAATATTAAAAGGCTAGGTCAAAATTAAACAAAAATTTCCTGAGAAATTTTTTTTTAAAATACTCCCATTTTTGGGCAGGAGAAGGAGTTGCATTTCTGGCTTTTCCTAAAATGTTTTATAAATCCAAAATGAGGTATTGTGGAATTAAAGAAGAAAAATAAGTCTTTCCCTGCTTTTACAGATGACACTGAAAAAGTAACTTCGTATTCAATGGCCTTTTCCCTGATCCATGTACAGCAAAGGCAGGATAGAGCCAGAGCTGTGCTTCACCCCCAGCAGAAGCAGCCGAAACTCCCCCAGTGGCACAAAGCTGTGCTGAGCCCGAGGGGCAGTGGCCAGTGATGTCCTCACAGCTGCCTGAGGCCACTCTTGGGCTGTCCTGGAAAAGCCTTTCTTCACTCACTGTGCTCCAGGAGGAACCTGGTTCTGGTCCTGTGCGAGCCAAAGCAGTGGCAGTTGTGTGATCACAGCCAGCACACAGAGATGCACATGCTCCTTTCCATTTACTGCCCCTCAGTGTAAAAATGGAGCACGGCTGGATCAGCCTACTGGCTAGACCAGCTGAGTGTGGATGAGAGGGAATGAGAGAGATTTTGTGAGTTTGGTTTATTTTAATAATAATTTCTAAAAACTATAGAAATCAGCTTATGTATCAAATTTCTGAGAAATTATTTTTATTAATGAATCTGATCAATATAAACTTTATACCCATCCAACATGGTGCAAAACCTTATCTCTGAACATGCCTTCAAATGTTCTGAAAGTGCAGATCTGAGCATCCTGGTTATTGCTAACATACAATGTTGCTTCAAAAATAATAATTTGCCATGAAATTCTGTAGGCAATGTGTTAGGAAAGGAATTAGAAAATACAGTGAGTAAGAAATAGATTAGCTTGGGCTATTATAACCAACCTAAATTTTTTAAATGTCTGTCCAGTTTATCTCTCCTCCAGCTGCATCAGACCTTGTAATGGGATTAGGCTTTTCCATAAAATCTTTTTTTTTTTTTTCAGAGCATATATTTCTGGCAGCATATATTTTCTGTATTCCAGTTATCTCTCCCAAAGAGACGATACACTTTAATATAAAAGCAAAGAGGGGGCACCTATAAGGACTGAATCTGAGTGTGAACTCATTTCAGCATGGTGGAAAGTGGTGTACAGTGTCTGCCTTCCACAACAGGATGGTCCTCATTTTGTTTAGAGGAAAACACTCTTACTGGAATAATTTTGTGGCTTAGTATTGGCCTGGATGAATGCTACAGAAATCCCATCTCCTCAGTAAAAGAAGAAAAGGAATTAATTGTTAAAAAAAATCCTATGCTTTGTCAGCTCTGACCTGAGTAAGGACATGAACTGACCACAAATGCCCAGTAAACTGCAAGTGTTAAGATGTTCCCAAAAGGATGGAATTCCTGTAGTTCAGCTTTTCAGTGATCTCAGCTGTAAAATGACTGCCACACTCTATTTGTAAATTTTCCCAGTAAATGGAGCATCCTGACTGTAGAGCATCCTGACACAGCTGGCACCCAGAGTCAGGGGATCAGTTGCAAATAAACAACTGCTAACACTGATAATGAAAAAGCAGAGAGAGGGGTAGGCTCTCTGAGTAAGAAACAGTTGAGGGTATCTCCAGAGAGACCTGCTTTATCTAGCATATGGAATATATCTGGGATATACCAAAAGTCAGCTTGGTCTAGTAAGTTTTTTATTTCTCTGAGAAAGTCAAATGATGCATCTGCAATAGCTGTCTATTCATACCATGGTTTGCATCCTGGATTCATGGAAAGCACACAGGGCTCTGTGGACACTCAGCATGCTCCTTTGGTGGATGCAGAGACCTTTCCAGTGCTTCCAAAGGGATCTGCCTGGTCACATACAGAGCACTGAGAACAGTGCTGTCATTGCTCTTAGTGATTTATTTTGCTCCTGATTTAAGCAGGATTATGAATTGAGGTTAAATTGTACATCTCTTTAATCCCTATTGTGGGTAGTTTCAGGACAGATATGTATGTGTCAGGAATTCTTAGTGGAGTCTGAGTTTAACATGAATGAGAGCAGAGAGGGCTGGGCTGCACAACCTGCATCAAAGACAGATTGAGAAGTGTTGAGTGGTCTTGTTGCTTTGCATGACCTGGGTAATCCTCTGTAGGTGTGGCACAGTTTTTCCTGCCAGCCCAGCATGTCTTTGGGAGAACATCCTACAGTATAATCAGCAAAACCATTTTGCTATATTGCACCATTTCTCAGTGCTCAAAATTTAAGAAGGATTTGAAGAAAATGCCTATTAATAATAAAAAAATTAAAATAATCCATATCTTACAATGTTTTAAATATATATTAAATATATATTAAATATATAAGTAATATATGGAATACATATATGTATGTATGCATACACTCAAATGTGCATATTTGTCCCTGCTGTTATGGCCACTCCATTTCCTGGTGTAACATCTGCCGAGGGTCACAGTCTGGCTGTGGCAGCAGGGGTGACTCAAAGTGACTCTGAGTGGCACAAGTCAGAGTGGGAGTGGGGCAGGTGTTTTTATAGGGCAGGGTAGCATGAGATCACACTGGGCCATAACAAATGAGGCTACAATATAGTTACGTGTGTCTCTTACTCCTCTGTGTTATGTGTTGAAACCAGGCATGGAATGTGCTTTAAAAGTTCTTTTGTGTTTGTTGAGCACGGCAATATGCAGGGCCTTATGCATTAAGCATGACAATCTGGTTCTCAAATAGATGCTGTCCTGAATTTATAAGTCCCAATCATCCTTCCTCCCTTGCATATGTGTAGAAAACACTGCTGTGGAGTAAGGTAGAGCCCCTGATTTATGGCTTTTTTTTTTTCTTTCTTTCTTTCTTTTTAATTTTTTTCTTCAATGTTCCATGGCTGATTCCTGTGTAAAATAGTTGCATTAAGTAAACATGATGCTGAGTATGCCCCAGGTCACCTAGACTCTACTAAGATATCAAACTAAACTTGCATGAACAATACTTCCATTGGATTGGGTTGTTTCCAGTAGTAAAAGGGCTGATAATGTATGTTTCTAGTCTCCTGGGAGTTCATTTTATGACCTGTCTTTCTACAAGCTAAGAGGTGTTTGTCTTGTGTCCATATGATTATAAATGAAAAAGCATACTCTGTGCTCTGCTCCAGCCATATAAACAGAAACACAGACACAAGTCTTTATTGAGCTACAGTGAGCTGTTCAGCACAAAATTGAACTCCAGCCAACTCTACCTCTCAACACTGTATTAAAAACAGCTCAGATCCGGTTTTACATTTTCCTATTAGACTTGTGTTGGGATTACACAGGCTAAAAGCAAATGGAAGGGAAAAAACCTCACCTTGAGGTTCAGACTTTCAGTTAACCAATAAAAGAGAAGGAGGCACTTAGGCAGGGAAAAGACATCCACAGGAGTCTCCTGCTGGAAAAAGGTTAAAAATTGGGAGTAAGAGAATTTGCGTTCTCAGTGTGAATAGGAAGCAAATAAAGTATTGTGGATTGCAGGACAGAGAAAACATGGTAGTGAAACCTGAAATCTTTCAAGAGGATCCTTCAAGAGTCTCTTAAGAGCTGCTGCCGCTGCTGCAGAACTACAGAGGCCATGAGGAAAAGTGGAATAAGCTACATGTATTGCTTGAGCTGTGCCCATTTGCTGCCAAGTCTGCCCATCCTCTTGTGTTCCCTGAACCACACAAGGGCTCCAGGAGGGGAGAGATTTTTGATGTGACAACCTCAGTCACTGTTCAGCAGACAGGACTCAGGGACATGGTTGACTCCCCAGTCAGGCCCTCTCCAACTGTTTCATAAATGATAATGTGTTCTGGGAATTTCTGGTGGCCTGGACCACAAAGCATGTCACCTTGTTGAGTTGGCTTGCAAAAAAGATAACCTGGGTTGGATGAATCAGCACTCTTGACCCAAGCTTTGACCTGGAATGGTTTTGGTAGTAGGAGCAAGGTAAGAGGAAGGATGGAAACATTTTTAATGCTTTTTCCTGTTTATTTTGTTGTTATTTTATTTTTCAGTTTCCAATAAATAGATAAAAGTACTAGTTACAAAGAGTGGTGACTGTTCTTGTTTTTTAGGCCAGAAGGAAGGAGAAGACATTAGTACAAATGCAAGAAAGCTCATTCTTAGGAGAGATGTGACATAAATTTTAGGCTTAAGTGCAAAAAACAGGCAGCTAAATTTTTGCATTCCAGTGTCCTTACTTTCGAAACAAGTAAGCACCAGGTACTCTCATGGTGCTGAGTAGATTTTAAAATTAAACTAACCGAATAATCAAATTTGAGTCTAGCATTAGGTTGCCATATAAAATCAACAAAGAAAGCCCATTTTGGAGACTGAATTAAATGTCTGGCTTCTTGAGGGCAATTATCCTAAACAATTTTCCAAGTTATCTGAAACTACACTGCCATAATTTACAGGAATTCAAACACATTTCAGAAACCCCTAGGTATCATGCAAATGGAATTAATTTCTTATTGTATGAGGGGCTCTGTAAACAAAGTTGTCAAAGCCAAGGACTTTCAAAGGTCTTTTTAGGGAAGAAGGACATGCCAGAACTTCAAAAGCTCTTCAGGTTAGAGGTTGTATAAAAAAGAGAGTTATTTTCGTGCATTTATATCTCTATTTATATTTAGAATATACTTGGTATCAATAATTAACAAAAGTTAATACAGGATTAACACGGGATTACTCCTCTTACTGATATTCAGAATAGTCCACATTGCATTTGAAAATTTGATTTGGTTTGAATATTTTCAGGGTTCTACATGGGGTTACAGCACAGCTTTGCTCCTTCAAACATCATTAAAGAGGACTTGTTGAGACTGTAATATTTATTAAACAGTTTAAATCCTCCAATTTCATAAACAAATGCTCTGGCATCCTTTTTCATTTATAGAAGTTGCTCATATGCAATTGTTAATTGAAATCACTTAGCTTAGTGACCCCCAGGCAGCCCTGATGCACTGTGCATCCCTGATTTCTGATTGTGAGACTAGAAGTCAAAAGCAACAAAACATAATTATTTTATTTCTATTCTTTGTTTTAATTTGTAATTTTGAACTTAAGTGCTTCCAAAGTTGCCTGACAACAGTGCTATTGCCTTTTTAACTGCCTAATGTGAGAAATGTTTGCCAAATGCTGTGGTAACCAAAGAAATACTGCAATTTACTGATTAATAAAAGCCTTCTGTAATTTAGCTTTATGTACCGTGCTGACTTTCAGTCACCCAAGGAAAATGTCCTTTGACATGGCCTCCCTTGCCATCCTTGATCATTTCAACACAGCTATTTATCTGCATTTCAGATCTATTTATGAATTAAATAAATGCTTTAAAACCAAAAAGCATTTAAAAAAACCCTTGTATGAGCAATATGCATAAATTCCATGGATCTTCTACATGACTTGAACTGCCTAATTGTACAGTTAGTTCTAAAAATGGATGACTTACACAAGGGAACACTAGCCCGCAGCCATGGTTGAAAGTGCATATTTCTGTGAAACATTCAAATGTGAACCTCAGTTTCCAGAGTTAAATTGAAGATTTACATATTTGATAAGATCTGGAATTGCTGTATGTCTTGCAGCAGACCGACATGTCGTATGGGTCACTGGAAAATACACAGATTATAGCAATAAAATGCTGCAATTCAGCAGCAAGAGTAACACAGCGTAGACTATCATTAGAAATCATCCCCCTTTATTCAGGTTTCAGTTAAAAATGAGAAATCTTCAAAGTGTTGAGATCTTTAATTTGGACAAGTCTTTGTAAAGGAGAGCCCTTATAAAAGGGCTTTCTTCTAAAACTAGCAGCAATTGTCTTTAAAAAAAGAAATTATGGTCTGTATGGAAAAGAATGATCCACTTAATCTGAAGCCTGAAACCAAGTTGAAGAGGAAATTACTGTAATGATCATTTATGCTTACACATCACACAGAAAATAACAAATTTTAGAAAGACAGGAAAAGGTTTTTACATGGATGGGTTAACCAAAATCCAGCAAAGATAATGACCAAATTTTTCAATGTTTAGGGCAGCTGTAATGCTGGTGAAATAATTTTAATTCTCATTCTAATAGTTTTCTTAACAAATTTTCGGTAATTTACGTGTTCTGTGAGAAAAGGTGTCAGTTACATACAACAGAAGACTTTTTGGAGGGAGTCTGCCTAGGGGCTGTGAGAGGTTTTATTTTATTTTATTTTATTTTATTTTATTTTATTTTATTTTATTTTATTTTATTTTATTTTATTTTATTTTATTTTATTTTATTTTATTTTATATTTAATTTAATTTCATTTCATTTCACGTATTGGGAGCAAAACTATTTAAGGCATTGTGATGTGAGAAGCGATTCTTTGTCAGGAGTTCGGGTAATGACACAAGCTGGAGTCTGTCATTTGTGAGCATATGTCCAGCTTTGTTTGATAGTACTTAAATCTATATGATCAGAACTGGCTACTTGGCAGAGGGGTCCAAATTCCTCACTACCTGGAAAATCCATTCCTGAGCATATATTAGTTGTCCAAGTGCTCTTGCTGGCAGCATGCAGAAAGTTTGGGAACCTGTGGCAAACAGCAACATAAACAAAGAGCATGCCTAGAAAAACCTGCCTCTGAGCACAGTGTCAAATGTTTATGACTGGATGATCATGGACCTTCAGACATTCAAACCTCTGTGCCAGAGAATGTTGGAATTTCTTTCAAAACTTGTAAATTATAGATATCAATTTCCTGATTTGATAAGCATACATCTTCCCTGGAAAATCCATAGTAATCCTCATCTTAATGCTTATGTAGGAACTGATCTTGGAATTAAATATTGGTGGTTGTCCTGATTATAAAATGATTAGTTGACATATATATGAGCATAATAAAATCCCACCTAGTACTCATAAATCTGTAATCGATTATGAGGTCAGTCATAAGGGAAAAATACAAATATTGATTATACTTGGGCAGTAGTTGGCAAGATTTTACTTTTCTATCCCTAAACCTCAAATCTAGGAAAGAAAACCTCATACTCATTTAAAAAGAAATATATGGGGTAGGAGGGAAGTGTTTAAATCCAGAAGAAGGATAATTCAGCAAATGAAACTGGAAAAAAAGTAGATTTAATAGGTTTATAAGGGAGGCAAAAAACTAGAAAAAGTCTATAGTCATTAGAGAATGGTAATATATTAAAATTAAAGGAACAAATCAATTATATAATTACTAGATGAACACGTAATGGGAGGAGCAGGTGTTTGCAATAAATATTTCAATTCTATAACTAGGAAAGCAGTAGATAATATATTAATGGATAGGTTGCTGAAATATTTTCAATTTTTTAAGTTATTCAGGAGAATTTTTAAACATCACCTGAGTCAACAGAAATTTCCCCCCAAATATTTCAGGAGACATGTCTCATAGAGTATTTTTGACTGTTAGTATTTATTTTCAACAAATCTTGGAAAACTGAGAAAGTTTCAGAAGCCTGGGGGGGCAAAAAAATCTCACATCCCATTGTTTAAAATGTTAAATGGGAGTCAAGTAATTATAAGGGTTGTTCACCTGACTTCAGGCATGGGAAAAATGATGGAATGACCTTTAAAACTCTAATACAGGTTGAAACAATGGTACTGGAAATAATATTGCTCAACAGAAAATGAGAGAAATAAGTTTTTGTCAGATCAGTTTATTTGCAAGACTGTATTAAAAATAGTGCTGGTAGTCCTTTATAAAGCTTTCAGCTTAGAATGCTGCAAAAGTTTTAGAAATCAAGTTGCCATGGCACATATAGAATGAGTTAAGTGACAAAACAGAAGTCTAACCAGGGGCTTGTCACAACGTTTTTCTCCAGCATGAGCCACTGACCATATGAACTTCAGTCCCACTTCTTATTTCATCCAAATCCATATGAGATACCATGGTTAAAAATATATCAATACATTCTGAATCCAAAAGATTAGGATGTCACTAAATTTGAAAGGCTAGAAAGGACAAGTTGTTCAGTGTCAGATGGAAATTAATTAGGATTCTCATCAATGATGAATCTCTTTATGTGCCCTCTGGAGGGAGGCTTCCATGAGTATTTAGAGGATTTTTCGAAGTACATCAACCAGTACACCCACCAACCAGCCAGCATGTACCTCAGCCATCCTTCTTACCTCTCACAGCCTTCACCTGTAAAGAAGCTAATTCTGAATTCTCCAAAGGTCTTGCAAATATCACCACCATCAGGCAATTACATCACTTTTACTTGGCAGTCCTTAGAAAAATTTTGTACGCCCTGCTGCAATATTTAAAAAAAAGAAAAAAAAAAGATGCTTATGCTGATCAGGAGCTGACACCTAATTTTTCATTTCAGTGATCAAGGCAGAACAGCTTTTAAACCCTGCTTAAATGGGATAATTTCTAAGAGAGATTTTGTATAAAACAAAACCTTAAGTTTTCATGGCAAGCACGATGAAGATGATCATGCACCCTGTGGAGGGTACTTCTTATATTTTCCTGGACTGATTTATAACAGGCTGAAGCACTTTGCAGAGTGTTTAGATCCTAGAGATAAAATTATATAAGTATGAGTTGAAATACTTTCTTGCCTTCTTGCCCCTTAATGACGGAGTGCAGTTTCAAAGACCACAGATCCTATAAAATCTTTCTTTATTAGCTACGACATCTAAAAGCTCTTTGAGAGAAAATTTGAACTTGAATACACTATGCTATTAAAAAAATGCCACATAAAAATGGCTTCATGTATAGTAAGCCTTGAAAGGCTTCACAGATATTTTTGTCCCTTCTGTTCCATCTGGGATGTGCTATTTTAGATTGGGTTTAGTTTATAGTATTGTTACAGTTTCCTTAGTTATGAAAACATAGATACAATAGTATAGTTCTGTGCTTCATATACTGCAGTTTTTGTTAGGAGTTTGTTTATTTGCTATGGAAAGTATAGAAATTAATTCAAGATGGAGAAATGCACAGTAAAAGACACATTGTGTCTTGTTACACAAAGACATTGTGGTATTAAATCTTTAAAAAATGCATTCTGACTGAAGTAAGAGTTTTCCTCTTTGTATTTGAGAAGCACAACACAACCAAACCACTCTTGAGGCATTGGCTTTCATTTGGAGGAAGAACCATGATTTTCTTACAGATAACTGACATAATTTTTACCTCATCAAGATGGAGTTTTTCAAATATAAATAGGCTGCTTTCTTAGCATCTATTTGCCTAAAAATGCTTGTCTCACCTAATAATTTAGAAATTCCAAGGAGAGCAGGACTCATTTTCCAGCTGACTTCAGTCTCTGAACTGAACTCTCTGATCCTTTTTTGAAATATTTAATTTATACTTTCTGTCCATCCATGCATAATGATAGCATCTTGACATGTCTTATATAAAATGCACTTGTAACAAACCCTGGATTCACAATAATGTTTATGAGCACTACAGATTCTCTGTGGAAAAATTGCCAATTTTTGCCAAACAAGTGTATACAGGCCACCTAACTGTTCCTGTTCAGGTTTTCCTGGCCTTACTCTGTAGTTCAGCTTAAGAATTGTGCTTTGGTGCAAGGGGTTTTTTCAGCCTAGAGTGAACTCTGTTTTTTTCTCTGGAGGAACAAATATGAAATTAGTGACTGGAGCTTGGCTTAGCAACCAGAATAGGTAAACAGCTTATACTGAAACTCCAACTGCCTCATATCTGACACACTGGAAGTTGAACCTGTGTGGTTGAAGCCTCAATCTCGCAGTAACACTCGAGTTTATGGTGCTAGACTCTGCATGCAGCTCTGAGAGTATCACTGAGGCTGCAGTACAGCTTGTGCTCCACTTCTGCAGCCGCCAGCCACGTGCTTGTGAGGACACAGTGGGAAAGGCATTGCCTAACACTGCATGTCCTAACACTGCAGGGCACACACAGGCTTAACCAACTGAAATCAGCCAGAAAATGTCCCTTGCGTTTAACTGGACCAGGATTTCATCTCTTGAATGCTTTTAATTTTTTGGAGACAAGATGTGTAAGTAGTTATCAGCCATTTTGTCTGGCCTGTAACACATGCCTCTAAGGCTGGAGACACATCAAGGCTCTTTAATTATCCACTCTAGGTATGTCAGCAGGTTGTGTCCCTTTCTCAGGTAGTTGCAGGTAATGGTGTAGCCCACTTATATGTCCCCATACATGGTAAAATTATGTTGTTCTTCACTCTGAATTTTTAAAACTCCTCAGGAAGGATTTGGTGTAAAATAGAGGATTAGACAAAAATAATGTACTTAGTCTCAAAGCAGAAAAATGCAATTTATGCCCCTGCACTAGTTAGCTTATCAAATTGAAGAAGATGAATATATGTGACATATCAGTTCTTGTTGCTGTAACACATTTAAATTATTAGGTTGAAATGGAACAAGATACTTTAAAAAATCAGGTTAAACAAGATTTTCAAATGTATGTACATTCAAGGCATATGAGTCTAGCTAACAAATAAACCCCATTTGTCTAACTACATTTCATCCACAATTAATTTTTTTCTAGAAAGTTTGAAACAACTTCCATTATTTGACTATAGTCTTTTTAGTATTTATGTTACTGGGAAATTTCTTGTACTGTCTAGTACTGCTCATAAAGCTATTACAGGCTGCAGGATTTTGTAAGATTGTGCAGTCCAAATTTGGCTTGCTATAAGCCAGATTCATCAGTTTAATACTAATGTACTGCAAGTCATTTATGACTTGTGCTCATGTTGTTCTAAGTTTTTTTCTTAAAGGCAGAGAGTATGGTTTTTCCTGCTGGTTTTTGTCTCCTCAGAGGTCAGTTATATACTACAGTGTGATGTGTAAAATAACCTCAAGAATTTGCAAGTAAATGCTAATGCCCAAAGATGTTA
Organism: Pseudopodoces humilis; assembly: GCF_049639895.1. Classification (NCBI taxonomy): domain Eukaryota; kingdom Metazoa; phylum Chordata; class Aves; order Passeriformes; family Paridae; genus Pseudopodoces; species Pseudopodoces humilis. The sequence continues at coordinate 10,083,230 of NC_142209.1, forward strand.
TATGCTCTAAACTGCTCACACTAATAATCGAGTTTAAGATATGATATGGATTTCCATGGTAGAAAAACCTTAAAGCTGAAGCTTTACTATGCATTTTGCATTACAGCCTGAACAATTGTTATACCTCAAGGAAATTCAAAAGTACACATTATCTGAATTTTGTCCTTTTCTTTCAGGAGCTTATCACTGTGGTCTGAACTGACATTCTCAGTTATTCTGATGTCTGCTCTTAGAGTGCCCTGTAGTTATAGCTGCTCTATTCAATGACAGGAATTAAGTACTTAAATACTGAGTGCTCAGTGCTGAACGTGTCTGTTTTTGGCTAGCATGTGACAACTTTGCATGTGCCAGATAATTCTTACTCTATGAAGGTTCATAACTGTACAGTCAGGTTGACTTTATTATTTCATGCTGTGTTTTACTGTCAGTGTAGTATCAGTATATACTTCAGGTTTGTGTGCTTCACACATATTCAGAAGAATATGTGAAGATGAAACCTCATTTGGAAAAAAACAGTGTGCGGGATGGACATTTTCTGTAAATGGAAAATATCCTGTATAGGGGATGCTCTGTAGATATCTGCAGGTTCTGCATTTGCTGGAGTTGTGTCCCCTATTATATGGCAAATCTCACATTAAGCTAAAAAGAAAGGAAGCATGGGAATTCAGATGGGAAAATGTATTTGGTGATGTTTGATCACTGTAAAAAAAATCTACTGTGTAGGTAACTTTTTTCAGTATTTTGCAGTGTTTGGGACTGTTTGGAAAAAAGATTAAATTTAGGCCAATGTCTAGTCAAAAATCCATGTTTTAATGTGGAATGTTACCCAGCCAAACTTCAACACCAAAAGTGTTCTACTGACATCACTGGAAAAATCTTGCTAATCTACGTGTTTTATAATCTGAAGAACTGGCTCTGCCAGGGCAGCCACTTGTGCCAGAAGCCCCAGCTGGCCTAATTGTGCAGATGCAGAAGAGCTCTGCACAGGTGTAAGGGGGCTGGATTTCCTGGCTCCCAGCAGCCCACACCATAGGATTTCCAGAAATTAAGTAGGCCTGAGATTAGGAGAACAATTAGAACAGTGATTGTAATATTTACTTTATGATATAGGTGTGGACAAGGAAGTTTGTAACAGATAAACGGCGTTGGTACAAGTATAGGAAGATTTACACATATTTGTGCCAACCCTTTCATAAAAGAATGCTCTTGGACCTAATTTAGATTAGGTGATTGAAGTTATTGTGGACTCAACCTGCTAAGAAAAAGTAGAAACTTTAGAATTCAGATTGAAATAAACTATTAAGCCTGTCAAGAAGCTATTGTGTCTCTTAGCTAAAAATAGTATTTTAGGAAAAAACCCACCTTAGACTGGCTTTCCAATAATGTGTTCATATTAGGCTTCAGTTCTACCTCACTGATGCTCTAATGGGCACATAGACATTATTGGAGTTCTAGTGTTCTAGTGGAGTTCTAGAACTCATCACAGAGTTCTAGTGAAGGTGTTCAGAGAGAATAAACGCAACTCATTCTCCCTCTTAATGCTTTCCTCTGTAGCTTTTATATTACAACACCATAGCATGAAACACCTCCCAGATGGAGAATGAGAGAACCAAGCTGTCTTTCAGATGACCAAACCACTTAAAGTTTGTCCTATGGGATAAGCATAAACTAACTCCACAGAGAGGAAGTCATTAATTTCTGATTTTAACTTCTGTTACAGTGCCTGTTCTGGGCATGCTCAGAATTCTAAGTAGCAAAGATCCAGGTATGCAGAAAATGATAATCACAAAACCAGACAAAATGAAATTGTAAAATGCTCTGTGTGCCCACAATCTTCTCATATCTAGGCACTAATAGCCTCTTCTCATGTAAAAGCTTACTTAGATTAAAAAATACTTGGAGTATCACTTGTAATACTTCATTGGGCGACAGTCTTGAGTATTCTTCTGAAACACAGAGTGCTTAATAACCTGCTTCGCCTGTGAATGCTGTCAAATATTTATGCTTCCTTCCTTCCAATGTTTATTCAGAATGCATTTTTGTACAGCTGGGAAGGTTGTTAGGAGCTGATGACTGGGACTGCAGAATGACAGATATTCTTAAAGGGGAAGAAATGAAAACTTTCCATCCAGAAGATGCAGATGTTGATGTAGCCTGTGATGTGTGGTGTGAATTAGTGATGAATAAAGCAGCATCCATGCAAGATGAAAGACTAAATCAGAGTGAAGAGGATTCCTCAGTAAATGAATCCCTTGAAAGGAAAGCACCACTTAGCAGCCCAGATTTAACCAACTTGAAACACAGACACAGAAAGAATTAAATTATTAAGTAGCTTATGAAGATGTGGCGTGGAATAAGGGGGAACTTTTGAAAGTACAGTACTAACTTTTTAATGATTTTTTCAATGGATTGAGTACACTTCAGCGACAACTACAGTCAGGTGTCTTTTTTCATGTAAATTGTTCCTATCAGTTCTAACTGACTAAAATAAGTTTAATTAGCAAATAGATAAATAGTGTAGATTAATGTAGTTAAAGATGCTCTCCAAAATAATTTTCTTTAGAATTTGTCAGTCTCATTTTCTTTAGAAAGACTAAGTCTTTGCTCTCAGCAATTACACTGCATAATTCACAGTACTTCATATTTTAAAATAGCTGTGCAAACATTACCTAATCTCCCAGCATCCCTGTGAGCTAGATAATGGAGTCTTTCTCATTTATGGATGGTGTGATCAGGACTTCAGCAGTGAATGCTCTCTATACACTAACCCAAAAAGCACAGCAAACTCTGCACCACATGTTCTCAGCTATTTCACGTCAGTCAAACAGACACTGTTTTGCATGCCATCAATTTCCATACAAGTACAGAGGGAAGTCCATGATACTATTTCTTCTCTAATCTACTTCCTGCATATACTGCATGTGAATTTCAGACTGGCTCAATGAAATAGAAAAATAGTTTAGAATCACACTGTAGATCTTGGCAAACATCTCTCCTAAAATTAAATTTGAAAAATTAGGCTGACCTTTAAGCACACTCATGCTTATCTATCTAACTATCCTGCTTTGGACTAGACCAAAACAAAACCACCTTCAGGTCCATCAGCCTATTGCCTTTCCTTTACCCTTCTTGCATTTGTATTTGCATTTGGAAGAATGAGGGTATGAGCCTCCACTCTGCATTAGCAAGGTGCAGAGAAAGCTCTGCTGCCACCTTTCTAAAGCGCATCCCCACCTCACACCAATGAGGGTGTGCTTTGCAGAGGCCTTGAAAACTAACAAAGGCCTGAAAAAAACAGGGGATCTCATGCCAAATAGAAAAGCTGAGCCTTTCAAACAGAAAAAAAATTAGTGAAAATCAGGGGCCTGGAATTTGAGTACAGGTTAGCAGGGAGGAAATTATTTTGAGCAATGAAAATCTAAATGCAAACAGATAAGACAATACAAAGAGATTAAAATATGAGGTATGGCTAGGAGCAAGAATACTCTGGTCTGAACCATTACTGTGGAGAGGTTTCTTTTTATGTTTTCTGTGTGCAGCATAGCTCTGGTTCTCTCTGCATTGAGTATCACAAGTAGGGAATGACACAGTAGAGCATCTCATCCTTTTCCTTAAATGTATCCTTAATTCTATCAAGCTTATATCAAATAAATTCAGAGAAAAATATCAACCCATTTTTTTTTACATGTAAGCCCTTAGAATCTCTATTTCGTTGTTTGATATATCAACATAAAAGCAATCAAGTGTCACTATTTTTCATCTAAATCATGTCTGATTTTATGTTTATAAACTATTTCGTCTTTTATATTCAAGAGTCTAAAAACATTAAGTGCATTCTTTTGGCTCCACTTACCTAAGTAACAATCCTAAATTAATTTAAGAGATGGACTTTCAGGCTTGACTGTATACCAGAAGTAGTCTAGCACATATATTGCATACTTTGCTATATAGTTCCACCTTTGTGTATGTAAGGGGGAAGTCTTACCTCTGGTTTGCAGTGCATTGGTGAGGTAGAGCTCTTGATCCTGCCAGATGGTTTTACATGTAGGATGGGACCTAGGCACGCTCCTGTGGCAGAAGTAAGGCCTTCCACATATAAGACTAGAAGTTTTGCATGTGTGAATCTGTACCTGAGTGTTCCCTTCCCCTTAAAGAGTGTAAAGTGTTCAATTTGGCATGCAGCTGCGAATTTTACTAATTCAAAAATCCTGACAACTGTGTGTGTCACCTTTTCTTTGCTATACTGATGTTGATATAATACTGATGCTTATACTGATAAGTAGTGTTCAAAATGCCTGCTCATTTTCCTAGGAGGAAATGATTAAACAACTGTTACAGCGTAGACTATTCTGCTAAACTAGGTTTATAAGTTTTAATGTTACTTTTAAATCCACTGGCAAGTCACACTGAACCTAGAAAGGGAACATAATTCTAAAAGAATATTAAAATGTTTTACAGGGAATTATAGAATTGCACTAGATGGCACTTCCAAAAGGGCCTCTGACCTGGATCACTGGTGATGAATAACCATAAAGGACAAACTGGGAGAAATTCTCTGTTGTATAAGGAAGTGAGTTGATGCTGTTGTGCTGCTGTGGTCTGGATTCTATGGATATCATGAGAAAAAGAAAAAAAAGAAGAAAAAGAACAACAAAAACAAACAAACAAACCCCAGATCAATAGATCAATCCTTAATGCAAAAGTGGCACAGGAAAATTATGTTGAAAATTACTAAAAACAGTTAATCTTTTTGAAATCAAACAGAAAATTGTTCTTGCATATCAAGAAAATCTCAACTAACTGTGACAGTGTGATTGTGCAAGAACAGCTTTTAAGTTAAAACAAAATCTCTTCTTGACAATAGTAAAATTTCATGTTATTTACCTTTCCCTGCAATGAAATTTAGTATAAATAATTTTATGCAAATCATACAATCACTGAAAAAGAATACGTGATTCAGATTATAACTGTTCCAGCAGTTGGATGTGCATGAGGGCTGCAACACTATTAGTCCAGCAAGAATCCACACCACTGCAGGGATCTTAGGAGAAAATATGGATCCTTAAAGTGCACATGCTTACCTTCCAGTGAAGTTACAGCAATATCGGGGCCTTATTATCCAGTGCAGCACTGGTCCCACTACAGTTCCTGTGAGTGCCCATGGAGTGCATCTCAAATGGAGTGTTAAGGTGGGGTATAAGCTAGTCAAAAAAATAGCATAGGCATAAGAAATGGAAAGTCTCAGGGGTTGTGTAATATGTAAAATCCAGGTACAAGGATTTTTTTGATTTGCAAATACAAAGAAAACAGCCACACTGAAAACCCTTACTGAAGAACTTGCATAATCTTTCTCATGCCCTTAGCTTCCCCTTCATATTTCAGTACAACCCTCCTCCCACACCACATTAAATAGCCTGCATGGACCACGAGGGGAACAACAGTGGAAACAATAGCTCATACTACAGTGGTCTGAATTCAAACCCCTCCCAACACTCTGAGGAGCACTAGTGGCACTGGTGACCTCTTGCTCTACTGTTTCCCACTCCTACTGCCTTGCACAGCTGCAAAGTAGGACAGCAGATTTCAGAGAAGCACTGAGGCCCAGCTCTTTTTTTCACTAACTTAGTTTTGCACCACTGTAGAAAAATAAATACTCCTTCAATATACAGCCCCCTGGAGAATTAGAGTGAAGTTTGTGGGAGTGGATGGTTTAGTATCCAAGAATTTCTGAAACTCTAACTGTGCATGTGTGTTGTGTGTGTATATTAGTATAAGCAGTGCTAATAAGGAAAAATGTTGACTAGTATTTCTGGAAAATTAGAAAATTAAGAAGGGGTGGATCGTGCCAGTCTCAAAGTGGAGGTATCGGTGCAGTTTTGCTGCTGCTTATTTTTATAGAATCAAATTGCTTTTGGGCTGTTCTTTTAGTTTCATTTTCTCTGTCATTCTTTAAAGCTGAGATGTTTGATATGCTGCAGTAGAAAGAGCTGGCTTTCTCAATGTCCAAAAAAAAAAATTTTTTATTTTTTCTTCTGCCATGTCACTGGAATGTGATCTGCTGATGTCAGACTCCTCCTTAATTAGCTAAGAACTCAATCTTATAACTGGCTACTTTTTTAATGTGGTTTGGTTTGGGATTTTATTTGATTCCTCATTCTAACACTCAGATTCCTTTCAAAAGTATTTCCAAATACTTTTGTAATGAGCAATAAAGGAATTTATTTTCAAGTTTGAATGCAATATTTGTTTCTATAGCAGCAACTCTTCTGAGTAAGAAATTGCTGTATTCATTCATTTCTAAATTCATTCATTTCATTACTAAAGTAATTTAATGATGGTTTGATCTTTAATGATAATCTCCTGCCTTTAGAAGCCTTTAGTGGATAGTTTTATTGCATCTTGTTCTCTGATTCGGACTTTGCTGTTATTATTTCTTAGTCACTGTGTTGATAAGGGAGCTTAATTTCTGTGTGCTCTACAGAAAGCAATTAATGCCAACTTCTAATGAAGCATGAGCTGTGAGCTTTCACAATGTCTGACAACTGATTCACTCTCCCCCACAGTAGAATTCTTTTTCAGCAAGGCTTGGCAGGAAGCACCATCCACGTCTGAAGGAGGTTGCCTTCTGCAGCATCTCCAAAAGATGGCTGTATTTGGGGCACTGGGACAAGCAGAATTTCTTCACTGTCCACTCCCATCACGGGTCTCATGGATCACAACCAACGCATACAACAAATGCTGTTCAACTGCTTTTCTGAGGAGGAAGGAGTGGGAAGGGGAGCCTCAGGCAGCCTCAGGGCTCCTCCCCTCCCAGCTGCAGTATCGGACAGGCAGCACTGCCCCAGCTGTGGCAAAGGCAAAGCCACACTCCTGCTTCCAGCTTACATTGCCTTTGAGACTTTGCAAATGCTCCCTGGATGAAAATCCTCCTGCCAAAAGGAGACAGAATTAGTCAGGAACCTTTCCTCCTACCGAAAGCAGAGAGGTCTGAAAGGCTCCTGGCTGACTCTGCTCCCCCCAAGAATGTTCATCTAAGAGTTTTTTACTTTTTTAAAATATCCAAACCTGCTGCATGCTTTCCCCCACTATGGCTGTGCATGTTAGGTAGTTTGGTTATTCTGTCTGTCTGTTGTTTGAAGGTCTGGGCAATGCTTCTGCATCATTGAAAGTGTGTGATGCTTGCAACGCAAGCATTCTGAAAGGCCTGTGAATACATTACAGCCTCTGTTCTCACCCCCCATTTCTCCCAGGACTTCCCTGTGTGAGCTCTATGCAGAACCATGCCATATGAAACAGACGTTCTAAAAAAATGTATGTTATGCCATGAGATTACTGTGCAGGAAAAAGTGAGAGGAGCCTAAAACAAAACTAAATTTGAGTTCTCAGAAAAAAAGTGATTGCTCTCTTCACTTTTGAAGAAAATTAGTGGAGGGAAAAAGTGAAAAGATGTGTTTCTTGCAAAGCTGTCTTCTTTTATCCAAAAAAATACAGGCACCTATGTTCTGTGAACAACAACATGA